>NW_016107475.1:472178-477287 GCF_001604975.1 Cebus imitator | reverse complement strand
AAAAAAAAAAAAAAAAAAAAGAATGTGATACATAACAAGGGATACATTTCAATACATTGAAGAAATGGTACCAGCATTGTTGGATATTCAGGGACTAGGGAGGAGCTAGTCTTCTGCCTTATACCCTATGTGAAAAAATTCCAGATAGATTTAAATATAAAAAAACAAAAACAGCCAGGTACAGTGTCTCAGGTCTGTTATCCCAGCACTTGGAAGGAGGATCACTTGAGCCCAGGAGTCTGAGACCAGCCTGGCAACATAAGAGGGCCTCATCTCTACAAAAAATTAAAAGTTAGCTGGGCATGGTGTCAAGTGCCTGTAGTCCTAAATACTTGGGAGGCTGAGGCAGGCAGATCCCTTGTGCCCAGGAGATTGAGGCTGCAGTGAGCCATGATCATGCCACTACATTCCAGCTTGAACCATAGAGTGAGACCCTATCTCGAGAAAAAAATTTAGAGAAAATTTAGGAGAAATGTTGTATAATCTTGAGGTAAGGGAGTGCTTTCTAAGCAATATGGGAAGCAAACTATGAAGAAAACGTAGTCACTGAAGTACACATATTTTAAAATAAAAATTGCATACTGAAAAACATTATTTTAAAACGGGAAAAGTAGGCCAGGTGCAGTGACTCATGCTTGTAATCCCTGCACTTGGGAGGTGAGTGGATCACCTGAGGTCAGGAGTTCAAAACCAGCCTGACCAACATGGCCAAACCCTGTCTCTACTAAAAATACAAAATTAGCTGGGTTTGGTGGTGCATGCCTGTAATCCCAGCTACTCAGGAGGCTGAGGCAGGAGAATTGTTTGAACCCAGGAGGCAGAGATTACAGTGAGCTGAGATCACATCATTGCATTCCAGCCTGGGCAACAAAAACAAAACTCCATTTAAAAAAAGGTGGGGGGGAACTATATATGCAACACATGGGATAGTAAAGCCTAATATCCCTAATATTAGAAGAACTCCCATAAATTAATAAGTCAAAGACAACCTAATAGAAAAATAGGCAAAGAATATGAATAGGTACTGTTCTCTGTGTTTTTCAGATTATTATTGAATCCTCACAACAACTTTGAGTAAGTACCACTATTATCCCCATTTTACAAATGGGAAAACTGAGACACAAAGGCTTTATCATTCAGAAATGGCAAAACTTGGCTGGGCACTGTGGCTCATGCCTGTAATCCCAGCATTTTGAGAGGCTGAGATGGCTGGATCACCTGAGATCAGAAGTTCAAGACCAGCCTGGCCAACATAGTGAAATCCCGTCTCTACTAAAAATACAAAAAATAGCTGGGCGTGGTGGTGGGTCCCTGTAATCCCAGCCACTCAGGAGGCTGAGGCAGGAGAATCGCTTGAACCCAAGAGGTGGAGGTTGCAGTGAGCTGAGATGGCACCACTGCATTCCAGCCTGGGTGATAAGAGCAAAACTCCATCTCAAAAAAAAAAACAAAAAAAAAAAACAAGTAAAAGAAATGGCAAAACTAGCTCCAGAATTTATATACTTACCAATATTTTATGCTGCCTCTTAGGCAAGGAAATTCAAATGGACAATATGCATAAAAAGGAAATGAAATTTCAGCTGACTGTTTAGTGAGCTCAGAATAAAGATGAATGGATAATCTTAATGGCCAAATCCTTCAAACTGTGATAATTAATACTCTACTCAAGAGACATACCTCTCAGGGCATCCACAGCAATACCAGTATACAGACAACTTATTTTTCTAGAATTGGGCCATTTAGGAAAATATAAAATTGATAATAGTTTTCTAACATTTTAGCTCATCCTTAGAATATGCTCATGTCTTCTCCTCCTACCTCCATTTCAACTGCCACTATACTGAAACTCACTAATCATGTAAATGCACATTAAACATGACATACTTTTTTCTGTCTATCAGAATGGCAAAAATCCAAATGAACAAAAACACACAATAGGAAAGTAGGAAAACAGGCATTCATATTTCGACGACATGAGTATGAATTGCTACATTTTTGGAAGAGTAATTTGATGATATTTATCAAAAGTAAGACTATTAGAACAGGCTTACCTGCAAATCTAACATTTGCTGCAAGAGACCATGGTACATAAGGTTGTAAGGGCAAAGATGTTTATTGCATCTTTGTTTGTCATGGCAAAAACTGGAAACATTTCCAAGGCCCATCAATGTTTTAAAATGCTTAAATTAGGCCTGAGAGTGGCTCATGCCTGTAATCTCAGCACTTTGGGAAGCCGCCCAGCAGATCGCTTGTCGAGACCAACATAGGGAGATCCCATGCTTACAAAAAATTTAAAAATTACAGGGCATGCTGGTGTGTGCCTGTAGTTGCAACTACTTGGGAGGCTAAGGTGGGAGGATTGCTTGAGCCCAGGAGGTTGAGGCTGCAGTGAACTATGATCATGTCACTCTGTTCCAGCCTAGGTAACAGAGAAAGAACTTGTCTCAAGAAAGATAAAAGGAAAAAAAATGCTTGAATTATAGTATATTTAAACTGTTGGAAATTGTATAATGGTTAAAGTAAATGAACTAGTTATATTTTCACTTGTTAGAATAATCTATTTTTTAGTTGTTAGAATTAGAGGAGGAATATCCATGATGTATTGGTGAAAGCCCTGAATCCTAGCCTCTAGACTACCAGAGACCATGATATATTGGTAAATGAGGATCACAAAATAATTTGTTCACAATGGTCGATTTGGGTAAACAAAATCCTATCACTAGGCTGGCCACAGGGGCTCATACCTATAATCCCGGCACTTTAGAAGGCTGAGGCAGGTGGATCATCTGAGGTCAGGAGTTCGAGACCAGTCTGGCCAACATGGTGAAACCCAACCTCCACTAAAAATACAAAAAAATTAGCTGGGCATGGTGGTGCCTACTACTCCTAGCTACTAGGGAGGCTCAGGCAAGAGAATTCCTTGAACCTGGGACACAGAGGTTGCAGTGAGCTGAGATCATGCCACTGCACTCCAGTCTGGGTGGCAGAGTGACACTCTGTCTCAAAACAAACAAAAAAACCCATCCTATCAGTGATTATATGTACATTTATATTTGTATATTTTTATATGTGCTTGGGAAGATGTGTAGGAGGATGTACACCAGGGTATCAGTACTGGTAGCTCAAGAGGGTGTCATTTGAAGTAGAGGTTGGAGGAGAAGACATGAGCATATTCTAAGGATGAGCTAAAATGTTAGAAAACTGTCATCAATTTTGTGTTTTCCTTAATGGCCTAATTCTAGAAAAATAAGCTGTTTGTGTACTGGTATTGCTGTTGGCACCATGAGAGATGTGTCTCTTGAGTAGAATATTAATTATCACAGTTTAAAGGCTCTGGCCATTAAGATTATCCATTCCTGGCTGGGCATGGTGGCTCATACCTGTAATCCCAGCACTTTGGGAGGCCAGGGTGGGCGGATCACCTGAGATCAGGAGTTCGAGACCAGCCTGGTCAACATGCTGAAATCTCGTCTCTACTAAAAATACAAAAATTAGCCAGGCGCAGTGGCTCACGCCTGTAATCCCAGCACTTTGGGAGGCTGAGGCGGGTGGATCACCTGAGGTCAGGAGTTCGAGACCAGCCTGACCAATATGGTGAAACCCCATCTTAAAAAAATAAAATAAAATAAAAATAAAAAATCAAAAATACAAAAATTAGCTGGGCACAGTGGTGTGCACCTGTAATCCCAGCTATTCTGGAGACTGAGACAGGAGAATTGCTTGAACCCAGGAGGTGGATGTTGCAGTGAGTCGAGATCATGCCACTGTACCTCAGCTTGGGTGACAGGGTGACACGCTACCTCAAAATTGATTAATTAATTAATTGGGATTCTGTTTTATCAACCAGTCCCTTGTGAATTTGATAATTCACTTTTAAATTCACCAGTCCCTTGTGAATTTGATAATTTGTCACTTCCTCAAAATCTGGTCACCTCTAAAGGAAAAGGATAAAACCAAGTCGTTGAACCTCTGAAGTGTCAGACTCTGGAATTATGGCTATCAATGAAAAGACTCAGACTGTGTAAAATATTTGAAGAGATTTATTCTGAGCCAAATATGAGTGACCAATGGCCCATGATACAGGCCTCAGGAGGTCCTGAGAACATGACCCCAGGGTGGTCAGGGTACAGCTTGGTTTTATACATTTTAGGAAGACATGTGACATCAATCAATACATGTAAGATGTACATTGGTTTGGGTCAGAAAGGTGGGACAGCTGGAAGCCAGGGCTTTCACGCCATTAGGCAGATTCAAAGGTTTTCTGATTGGCAATTGGTTGAAAGAGTTATTATCAATAGAAAAGAACGTCTGGGTTGTGATAAGGGGTTATGAAGAAATAAAAGTTTTATTTGCAGATAAATCCCCCAGGTGTCAGGCTTTAGAGAGAGTAGATTGCAAATGTTTCTTCTCTTTCTTTTCTTTTCTTTTTTTTGAGATGGAGTCTCGCTCTGTCACCCAGGTTGGAGTGCAGTGGTGCAATCTTGGCTTACTATAACCTCCATCTCCCATGTTCAAGCGATTTTCCTGCCTCAGCCTCCTGAGTAGCCAGGACTACAGGTGCATGCCACCACGCCCAGCTAATTTTTTTGTATTTTTAGTAGAGATGAGGTTTCACCATGTTAGCCAGGATGGTCTTGATCTTCTGACCTCGTGATCTGCCTGCCTTGGCCTCCCAAAGTGCTTGGATTATAGGCGTGATCCACCATGCTTGGCCTGTAAATGTTTCTTATCAGACCTAAAGAATCTGTTCTATCAGTAATTGCAAAAGGGAGGAGAGTATAATGAGGCAAGTCTGACTCTCCCTTCTTGCCATGGCCTGAACTAGTTTTTCAGGTTAACTTTGGAATGCCTTTGGCTGAGAGGAGAGGTACATTCAGATGGTTGAGAGAACTTAGAAATTTTATTTTTGGTTTTCAGGATAAACCTAACAAGACTCGTCAACTTCTCAAGTGCCAGCTGGGTCTCTTTTACATCATTTTTCCTATGTGGAGCATTTCAATTCTTACACCATGACCTACTGCTCTCAGGGTGCTGAGCATACCTGAAGGAAATCTCAGACCTAATGGCACCTTTGCAAATTTATGGTTTACAACTTCAGTTGATCCTTAG
>NW_016107475.1:469110-470513 GCF_001604975.1 Cebus imitator | reverse complement strand
AGGCAATTCTCCTGCCTCAGCCTCCTGAGTAGCTGGGATTACAGGCACGCGCCACCATGCCCAGCTAATGTTTTGTATTTTTAGTAGAGACGGGGTTGCACCGTGTTGACCAGGATGGTCTCGATCTCTTGACCTCGTGATCCACCTGCCTCGGCCTCCCAAAGTGCTGGGATTACAGGCTTGAGCCACCGCGCCCAGCCCTGATAATTTTTATTTTAAATTAGTGAATTGGAGTTCTGTTTTATCAGCCAGTTTCTTGTAAACTTGATCTATGTGTTGCTTCTTCAAAACCTGGTCGAGCATGGTTGCTCATACCTGTAATCCCAGCGCTTTGGGATCACTTGAGGTCAGGAGTTCAAGACCAGCTTGGCCAACATGGCAAAACCTCGTCTCTACTAAAAATAAAAAAATTAGCAGGACGTGGTGGTGCACATCTATAATCCCAGCTACTGGGGAGGCTGAGGCAGGAGAATCCCTTGAACCTGGGAGGTGGAAGTTGCAGTGAGCTGAGATTATGCTGCTGCACTCCAGCCTGAACCACAGAGTGAGATTCAGTCTAAAACAAAAACAAAAACAACAAAAAACGAACAAACAAAAAAACCTTATGACTATGGGACTTCAGTCATGACCCCTCGCATCCATGACCAAGGCAATTGCTTAAAGGCATTTTGTTCCTGACTCGCTGCCTTACCCATTATCTTCATGTTTTTGGGGTCTATGATTTAAGGAACAAAGTGTAACCAATCAATAGCTTCTGTTTATTTTTAAGTTTTTAGAGATAGGGTCTAGCTTCTGTTTACTTTTTAGTTTTTAGAGATAGGGTCTAGCTCTGTTGCCCAAGCTGGAGTGTGGTGGTGCCATCATAGCTCCCTGAAGACTTGAACTCCTGGGCTCAAATGATTCCTCTGCCTCAGCCTCCCGAGTATCTGGGACCACAGGCACATACCACCAGGTCCAGCTGCTTATATTATTTTAATGTAAATTCTTGCAAAACAACTTGGGAATTATGTCTTCTTTTTTCCTTAAAAACCCACTTATGGCTGGGCACTGTGGCTCATGTCTGTAATCCTAGCACTTTGGTAAGCCAAGGTGGGAGGATCACTTGAGCTCAGAAGTTTGAGACCAGCCTGGGCAACATAGGGAGACCTCATGTCTATCTTAAAAAAAAAAAAATCCCCTTGTGGCTGGGCACAGTGGCTCACACCTATAATCCCAGCACTTTGGGAGGGGCAGGAGGATTGCTGAGTGTAGAGTTTGAGACTAGACTGGGCAATATAGTGAAAACTGTCTCTACAAAACATTTTTTTAAAAACTTAACCAGTCATGGTGGTATGCCCCTGTAGTCCCAGCTACTCTGGAGGGTGAAGTAAAAAAGGAGGATTGCTTGAGGCCAGAATATCAAG
>NW_016107475.1:454910-468774 GCF_001604975.1 Cebus imitator | reverse complement strand
AATAATAAATAAAATAAAGAAAGAAAGAACAGAAAAAGAAAAACCCAGCCCACTTGTAATTGCTGCTAATAGGAGTGCATATTCAGGGCAACTTGAATCAATACTGCTGAGTGGCCATCCTCAAGCTTTGGGCTCAAATAAACTCTACATTTAACATATTTCCCAAATCTCCTTATTGAAGGCTGACATAGGTTTTGCCAGTTTATACCCTCTTCAGCAATGTATGGAAGTACTTGTTGGAATGTATGAAAAGTGTGTGTGTGTGGGGGCGGGGGGAGGTTTATGAGAAGCACCAAATTAGTAGGGGCCTGAGCAGAAGTATGGGTAGTCTGAACATCTTGTTTGCAGCTGGCATCTGAAGTGGGGGCAGTCCTGTGGGACTGAGCCTTAACCTGTGGGGTCTGCACTGACTCCGGATAGTTAGTGTCAGAATTGAATGAATTGTTGGATACCCAGTTGGTACCAGGAGAATCAGAGACTACATACATAACCTTGGAGATGATTTTTATGTTTGAGGTCCTTTGTTGAGGTCCATCTTGTTTACCACTTTCTATCCTCTCAATATGCCCCATTGCATTTTTCCTTCCAGAATCTTTTTTCTTTTATGCTTTTTTAGAGACCGGGTCTCGCTCTGTTGCTCAGGCTGGAGTGCAGTGGCACGATCATGGCTCACTGCAGCCTCGACCTCCTGGGCTCAAGCAATCCTCCCATCTCAGCCTCCTAAGTAGCTAGGACTGTAGGTGAGTACCACCATGTCTGGGTAATGTTTTATTTTTATTTTTTGTAGAGACAGGGTCTCACTATGTTGCCCAGGCTGGTCTCCAACTTCTGGCCTCAAGCAATCTTCCTGCCTCAGCCTCCCAAAGTGCTGTGACTACAGCCATGAGTCACTATGCCCAGCCACAATCTTTCAGTCTGGTCATAGGGGCATGAAAATGAACAAAGCCATGTTGGAGAGTAGGATAACAGCCACATAGCTCAGTCTTGGGGGAAGAGTAACGGAGAAAGAATTCCAGAAGGAGGCAACAAGGAGACTGAGACATGAAGTTGGTGCTTGACAGGCAAATTGACTATGTTTTGGGTGTGTTGGACGTATATTCCAGAGGCAGGGATAAACAGCTAAAGAGGTCCAGAGGAAAGAAAGAGCACCACACTTAGGGAACTAGTATAGTTAAGGACTATTGGAATGAAAGGGAAATAAGATCAGGACTCAGGCCAGAGAGATAAGGTCATGAAGGGCATCATAGTCCATGTTTATGGTTCTAGACATTATCTAAGGACATTCTAAAGTAAACCATTGAATGAGTACAACTTGATTTTTAGCTTAAAAAGATCTCTGTGACAGAACAAAGACAGTAGCAGTAGGAATGTGAAGAAATGAATGGACTTGAGAAATATTTGCCCTGTTTCTCTGGTTTGACCCAAAGAAGGTACAACAGAGGACTGCTCAGACCAGAAGTCTGCCAGGTCAGAGGAAGACATCAGGATATAAAAAGCACCATGACTTCTATTGGGAGTGGAGGGTCTGGCAAATCTCTGTGGATTGTTTTCAGTGTTCTGATGAAAGGCCTTAGCCACGGGGTTATACACTCCCAGGCACAACATGTTTGATTCCCTATTGTATTTGCCAAGGAAGTTAGTTCTTCTAACTTTTCGTTTACACATCTTCACAGGAGGTGTATTTATCAGGAACCCATGGGTTGGGTTTGGTAGAGGGCCTGACCAGGCCTGCCAGACAAGACTTGGTGCACTAAGCTGTCCAGTATTCCCAAAGCTTTAATTACCTGAACCTAAGTATAAGAATATCATTACAATTTTTGCCACTCATCACACCATACACTCACACAGGCACCCACATACTATTTCTGTTTGTTGTCCTCACTAAATAAAGCTCAACTTGTCTGAAGTCAGTCTAATTCCATTTACTCCCAAGCAATTCCCAATATTTACATCCTTTTTGCAGCAAATATCATTATTTATCTAATTACTTGGGCTTATACCTCTGAGTCATCTTTTTCTCGTCTTTCTCATCTACTCCTCACCCCCTCTCCCTGCCATAACGTAGTTTGTTTAACGTCAGACTACAGAGATCTCCATATACTGATTTGCTGTCTGTACTCTCTTCAGTCCATTGTGAATAATAGCACGATTTGCATATCATTATTCTGGTATATGTTGCTTTTATATTATAAACATTACTTGGCCGGAATTTTTTTTTTTTTTTTTTGGATGGAGTTTCACTTTTGTTGCCCAGGCTGGAGTGCAGTGGCACTATCTTGACTCACTGCAACCTCTGCCTCCCAGATTCAAGCAATTCTCCTGCCTCAGTCTCCTGAGCAGAGTAGCTAGAATTAGCCCTACGATGCCCGGGTAATTTTTTTTTTTTTAGGAAGAGACGGAGTTTCATCATGTTGGCCAGGCTGGTCTTAAACTTCCAAAGTGCTGGGATTACAGACATGAGCCACTGCGCCCAGCCTAGAATTTTCTATTTTACATAAATCTGTCGGAGTTGAAGATAATATTATAAGCAAATCAATTCTTTTTTTTTTTTTTTTGAGACGGAGTTTCGCTCTTGTTACCCAGGCTGGAGTGCAATGGCGCGATCTCGGCTCACCGCAACCTCCGCCTCCCAGGTTCAGGCAATTCTCCTGCCTCAGCCTCCTGAGTAGCTGGGATTACAGGCACGTGCCACCATGCCCAGCTAATTTTTTGTATTTTTAGTAGAGACGGGGTTTCACCATGTTGACCAGGATGGTCTCGATCTCTTGACCTCGTGATCCACCCGCCTCGGCCTCCCAAAGTTCTGGGATTACAGGCTTGAGCCACCGCGCCCGGCCTTAAGCAAATCAATTCTATTTAATCAAGGTTTGGCAAAGGAGATGGGCTCAGTAGCTGTATAACCTTAGGCAAGTTATTTTACATGTCTGTGTCTCCATTTCTTCTTATATAAAATGGGGACGATAATAGTACCTAATTCACAGAGTGTTATGAGGATTGAAAGAGTTAATATTTGTAAGGCAGTTGGAACAGTGTCAGAAACTTGGTAAGCTCTGAAATACCTGGAATCTGTGTAAGAAGTCAATAAGGAAATGAGTTTATCAAGAAAGAACATGGTTGAAGTTGAGACCTTGAATCCCATAATAAGGAGTGGCATTGGTGGTGTTTGGCTGGGTTTGTTAGCTGAGGATTGTGAATGAATGTTTTGTCTAGGTGAATCTAATAATGGAATTGGTGATTCTCTTAACCAGAAACCTGAGCTTAAATCTATTGATAGAATGTTTGAACTGCTTGACTTACTGTTGTTTTAGATTCAAAACATTAGTTTTCATAGTCATTTCAGTCAAATGCAATGTCAGTTAATTATGTTTGAAGTAAAACAGTTACCGTGAGAGGTTTACATTACCATAGCTTGCATTTGAGAAAGTCAAAATTTTCAAAATGTGGTTAGTTCCAAAGTCTATTTTTGATAAACCAGCTTGAATACTGCATTGTGGATAACAAGGTTAAATAAAGGTTCTAATAAGACAAACAGTGACAATTTAAATAAATCAGATGTTTTTGTCGAAGATTACTCTGTGATTTTCTCCAATTATTCATGACATTTCACCCATTCATATTGTGATCTGCTTTAATAGTGGAAGAAAAAAAAAACCCTTGTCTCCTTGTTTATTCTTTGTTCTCAAGGAGATAAGCTGTTTATAAAGACACGTTATTTGTTATTTAAATCACTTTTACTGAAGTTGTTTATTTCCTTGTTTCAGTTTCTAAAAATATTGCAACAATTGTAATGCTTCTTAGAGATATCTATTCAATACGGAGTGATTTGTACTGAAATTCTTTGCTAAATGGGCACAGGTGCTGATGTGTATAACATGCTAGAATGAGTCAAAACTAATAAGTGCTAAAAAAAAGATAATGGGGATATACTTGTATCAACTTTAAAAATCTATGATTAAAAACATTTTAGACTGAAAGTCTTAGATATTTGTAAAGGTCTACCTTTATACATGCTATTTGGTAAGTAATAATAATAATAATGAAAGTAATAAATTAGGTATAACACCAAAACCATAAGCAGAAAAACTGCATAATTTAAATACAGAAATCTATTTCTTAGAAAATGCCCTTTAATCACTTTGCAGACTTTGAAGATCATAATTATATAAAAGTAATTACATTAAAAGATAATTTACCTGATAGTAAAATACCAAATTAAAGCTGAAAAACTGTACTTGTAAACAGAATTATATATATTTAAAACATTGTTAAACAGCAAACATGTGAAATTATATCTCTTGCTTCTCTCTTTGCTATGCATAAAATTACCTCCAGAAAAAAATTTTGTTGATTTGGTACTATAAAGCTACATAGTAGTAAAGTATACAGCTACATTACATGTTTTGCATATTAACCTAAACTATGACTTATCCTAGGTAATCAACAGGATTGATGTGTGAAATAAAGTCAAGCAGATTTGATATTTTAAGAGACAGCTGATTATTTCCAAGAACTAAAGGCTGAAAATCCAGCTGGGTTGATTTGGCTTAAAAAAATGAAGTCTGGTAACATAATTTATAGTATCTATTCCTGCTGAGTAAGCTCTGGATACTGCAAACTCATATCTGTGGATGTACATCTCTCCCTTTGAAACTGATGAGAATTGCTCGGGCTAAGTGAGAGACATGCTGGGAAAATTGGGTCCTTACAATTGGCATGCATAGACATTAGAGGTCCTATGACACTTTCCTCATTGGGTCCCTAAGTTTTCTCCAGTCTTGGTTTTGGTAGAAGACACTCAGTTTTGGAAGGAATACTCCTTGAATTAGATATGTCCAGACTAAAAACTATTCAGGTTTTATCATCTAGAGAGCCTTACTTCAGGATTTCATCATTATCAGTAAAGTTGGGTAAATAATACTTATCTTGATTTAAATCTTATCCAAGTAATCTCAAGATGTCCATTTGAAAAACAAAACAAAAACCAGTTGATTTCTTTGAATTCTAGGCTAAATCATGGCTAATTTTGAGTGTAGTCACCTGGAGCATGTACTATACTTATAACCAAATGAATTCATATAGTTTTATCATGGCATCTTTGAGTTTTGAAGATTGGCTCCATTTTAGGCTAACTTTAGTTTCTCTGAATAATTGGTCTGTAGAACTAAAAAATACTCAATTAGTTTGCCTGGTTGCATTTCATTAAATCCAACTAACCAATCAACAAAACTAGATTGTCATGACTATCAGTGAACAGCAATCAAAGTACTATGTGGCATGGTCTACTTTTTGCCTATCTGTTGATTTGGTTTAAGGGTTATTTCCATTACCATTCAGTTAACTTCAAGAAGGTGTAGTAGCTGTGTTATATTGGATAAGTCACTTATTGTATCTCTGAGAATGAGAATCATGGAGTGTTTTTGTTTCTTTTTTTTGTTTTTGTTTTTTGTTGTTGTTGTTGTTGTTTTAATTAAGACAGGGTCTCACCCTATTGCCCAACCTGGAATGGAGTGGCTTGAAAACAGCTCACTATATATAGCCTTGACCTCTCAGCCTCAAGCAATCCTCCCACCTCAGCCTCCTGAGTAGCTAGGACTACAGGTGCATGTCATTATACTCGGGTACTTTTTAAAAACATTTTTTGTAGAGTTGGGGTCTTGCTATGCTGCCTAGGCTGGTCTTGAATTCCTGGCTGCAGCAATCCTCCCGCTCAGCCTCCCAAAGTGCTAGGGTTACAGGTGTAAGCCACAATGTGTCCAGCCCCCTTGAGGATCTTAAAATAAATGTATTCATTAAGTCTGAATATCAGTAGTAATATGAAGTATATAATGTATGTGTAATGAAATGATGGATACTAAATACATATTGCAGGCCAGGTGTGGTGGCTCACCTGGAGCCAGGAGTTCCAGCACTTTGGGAGGTCGCAATGGGTGATCACCTGGAGTCAGGAGTTCGAGACTAGCCTGGCCAAGATGGTGAAAACCTGTCTCTACTAAAAATACAAAAATTAGCTGGGCGTGGTGTTGGGCCCCTGTAATCCCAGTGACTCAGGAGGCTGAGGCAGGAGAATCACTTGAACCCAGAAGGCGGAGGTTGCAGTGAGCCAAGATCTCTTCATTGCACTCCAGCCTGGGCAACAAGAGTGAAACTCTGTTTCAAAAAAAAAAAGAAAATAAATAAATAAATACATATTGCATATTAAACCTAGAACATTCATTTCTTTTTTTAGACAGAGTCTCTCGCTCTGTCCCCCGGCTATAGGGTAGTGGCACAATCTTGGTTCACTGCAACCTCCGCCTCCTGGGTTCCAGCAATTCTCCTGCCTCAGCCTCTCGAGGAGCTGGGATTACAGGCGCATGTCACCACACCCAGCTAATTTTTGTATTTTTAATAAGGATGGGGTTTCACTATGTTGGACAGGCTGGTCTTGAACCCCTGACCTCAAATGATTCACCTGCCTTAGCCTCCCAAAGTGCTGAGATTACAGGCATGAGCCATCAAGCCCCGCCTAAACCTGGAACATTCTTAAAGTTGCCTTGAAAATATTAAAAGTCAATTGATAGTTTGGGTAATTATTGTTATTAAAATTTTTCTTTTTTTTTTTAGGCAGAGTCTCACTCTGTCACCCAGAGCCTATGCCACATACCTGGCTAATTTTTGTATTTTTTGTATAGACGGGATTTCACCATGCTGGCCAGGCTGGTCTCAGGCAGGGGGATCACTTGAGGTCAGGAGTTCAAGACCAGCCTGGCCAACATGGTTAAAACCCATCTCTACTAAAAATACAAAACTTATTTGGGTGTGTTGGTATGCACCTGTCCTCCCAGCTACTGGGGAGGCTGAGGAAGGAGAATTGCTTGAACCCAGGATGTGGAGATTGCAGTAAGCTGAGACTGCACCATGCCACTGCACTCCAGCCTGGGCAGCAGAGCAAGACTCCATCTAAAAAATAAAAAAAAAAAAAAAAATGAAACTAAAGATTTGAGCACTGGACTTGACTTCAAATATTCTGTCTTTGGCCAGTCTCTAGTTATGAGTTAAACAATGTTTCAGTAAAGGGAAACAAAGGTAACTTTTGTTGAAAGGGTAGCAAATGTATTAAACAATGTTTCAGTAAAGGGAAAAAAAGGTAACTTTTGTTGAAAGGGTAGCAAATGTATTAAATAATTCTTATAAGAAATGAACTGCTTGCAGCATAATCTATATTTTGTATACATTTATAAATCTATATTACTAAAGTATGTATATCTTGTTTAGAACTTACATTCCTCATAGTTAATAAGGTGCTTAGGCATATTTGTTTATCTACTTTGTTTAAATTAAGTAACCTAGTGCCTGTAGTCCCAGCTACTTGGGAGGCCAAAGCAAGATGATTGCTTGAACCCAGGAGTTTGAGGCTTCACTGAGCTATGATTGTACTACTGCACTTTAGCCTAGGTTGACAGAGTGAGATCTTCTCTCTAAAAAAAGGAAAAGAAAAAAAAATAAGTAACCTAAATTATATCTTTGGTCAAGCATCTTTAAAATGCAAATGTTTGGAATTTAGAAGCTAGATATTTGATTCTACTTGACTGTAGAAAGTAGGATTTATTATGTAATGGTTTCCAGGTGAATTTACTTATTTATATAGTGTAGAAATGGGGGTCTTGCTATGTTGCCCAGGCTGGTGTTGAACTCTTGGCCTCAAGCAAACCTGCCACCTCTACCTCCCAAAGTGCTGAGATTACTGATGTGAGCCACTGTACCCCCCTGAAATAATTTCTTATGTATCTTCAAATGCACCATATTGCTTTTTGTAGTTTTAAGGTGTTTCTTGGTTAAATCAGAAGAAATTATACTTAGGAGGAACCATGTGTAATGACAAATAAATAAGCAAGTGAAAAATGTGCTCTTGGGTGTTGTTTCAATTACTTCTATAATATTGAGGTTTTTTTTTTTTTAAAGATGGAGTTTCACCATGTTGGCCAGGCTGGTCTTGGACTCCTGACCTCAGGTGATCCACCCACCTCGGCCTCCCAAAGTGCTAGGATTACAGGTGTGAGCCACCGCGCCCAGCTATATTGAGTTTAATAGTGTTTTAAAAAATTAATCTTAGTTTTTTTTTCTCTTTTTTTGAGATGGAATGTTGCCCTGTTGCCCAGGCTGGAGTGCAATGGCTCGATCTCGGCTCACTGCAACCTCTGCCTCCCAGGTTCAAGTGATTCTCCTGCCTCAGCCTCTCTAGTATCTGGGATTACAGGGGTGTGCCATCATGTCTGGCTAAGTTTTTGTATCTTTAGTAGAGACGGGGTTTCACCATGATGGCCAGGCTAGCCTCGAACTCCTGACCTCATGATCTGCCTGCTTCGGCCTCCCAAAGTGCTGGGATTACAGGCGTGCCTGGCCTAAAAACTTAATCTTTAAAATGGGCTGGCCGGGCACGGTGGCTCACGCCTGTAATCCCAGCACTTTGGGAGGCCTAGGAGGATGGATTACAAGGTCAGGAGATCAAGACTATCCTGGCTAACATGGTGAAGGCTCGTCTCTACTAAAAACACAAAAAAATTATCTGGGTGTGGTGGTGCGTGCCTGTAATCCCAGCTACTCAGGAGGCTGAGGCAGGAGAATTGCTTGAACACGGGAGGTGGAGATTGCAGTGAGCCGAGATTGTGCCACTGCACTCCAGCCTGGCGACAGATAGAGACCCTGTCTCAAAAATAAATAAATAAATAATAAAATAATAAAATAAAATAGACTCCACAGTCTCGATGTTCCTAAAGAAATTAGATACAGAACTACCTGAACTATGGTGGCTCACGCCTGTAATCCCAGCACTTTAGGAGGTGGGAAGACTGCCTGAGCCCAGGAGTTTGAAAACAGCCTAGACAACATGGCAAACTCTGTCTCTACAAAAAATACAAAAATTAGCCAGGCATGGTGGTACACTCCTGTAGTTCCAGCCATTTGGGAGGCTTATGTGGGAGGGAGAATTGCTTGAGCCCCGGAGGTTAAGGCTGCAGTGAGCCAAGATTGTGCCACTGCACACTAGCCTGGGCGACAAAGTGAGACCCTGTCTCAAAAAAAAAAAAAAGCAAAGAAAAAAAAGGAAAAAAAACCCTCAAAGCAAACCAAAACCAAAACCACAGAATTATCACATAAACCAGCAATCTCTCTTCTGGGTATATACCCAAAGGAGATGAAACTACCTCTTGTAAGGGTATCTGCACTCCCACATTCTTTGCAGCATTAGTCACAATAGCCAAGATATAGAGACAACCTATGTCCATATACAGATGAATGAATAAAGAAAATGTGGCACGCATGTGAACACACACACACACACACACACACACACACGCACAGGAGTATTATTTAGCATTAAAAAAGGAGCAAGGAGGAAATCATGCCATTTGCAGGACGGACCTGTAGGATGCTATGCTAAGCGAAATAAGCCAGACTTAAAAATAAAAATATTGCATGGTATCACTTATGTGTGGAATCTATTTTAGTTTATTTTTAATATTTTGGCTAATTTTCATATTTTTTTGTGGAGGTGGGGTCTCCTTATGTTGCCTTGATTGGTCTCAAACTCCTGGGCTCAAGTGATCCAGCCACCTTGACCTCCCAAAGTGTTGGAATTACAGGCATGAGCCACTGGCCTGGGCTTAATTATTTTATTTTTGAGGTGGGATCTTGCTCTGCCACCCAGGCTAGGGTGCAGTGCTATGATCATAGCTCACTGCAGCCTTGAACTCCTGGGCTCAAGGTATCCTCCTGCCTCACCCTTCCAAAGTGCTGGGATTACAGGTAGGAGCCATCACACTCAGCTTAAATTTTTAAAAATTTTAAAAAGGTCAAACATACAGAGATAGAGAATAAAATGGTGGTTACTGGGGTGAGGTTGGAGGTTCACAGGAGGAAATGAGGTGATGTAGTTCAAAGGGTACAAAGTACCAGATCTGTAAGAGGTCTATAGTTAATAAAACTACAGGACATTTGGGATTTTTTGCTAAATAAGTAGATTTTAGCTGCTCTTGTCACAGAAAAGTAACTGTAAGATGACAGATATGTTAACCATTTTACAATCTATTTGTATCCTATAACATCATGTTGTAAACCTCAAACATATACAATAAAAGTTATTTAAAAAATTAAAGGCCAGGCTTGGTGGCTTATGCCTGTAATCCCAGCACTTTGGGAGGCTGAGGCAAGTGGATCACCTGAAGTTGGAAGTTAGAGACCAGCCTGACAAACACGGAGAAGCCCCATCTCTACTAAAAATACAAAATTAGCTGGGTGTGGTGGTGCATGCCTGTAGTCCCAGATATTCTGGAGGCTGAGGCAGGAGAATTGCTTGAACATGGGAGGCGGAGGTTGCATTGAGCCAAAATCACGCTATTGCACCCCAGCCTGGGCCACAAGAGAGAAACTCCATCTCAAAACAACAACAACAAAAAACAACAGCAACAAAATTTAAATGGGCTCAAAATTTTAGAAGCATCACTTATCTCATGAAGAAGATAGTCTGCTTTTCTTGCAGACAGAAAATAAATTTTGTATTTTTATTAAGACTACTCATTTAGTCACTTAAATATTTGTTGAGCTCCTTATAACCTAGGTACTACTATAGGACCTGGGGATGCAGCGGTGAACAAATCAGACATCAATCCCTGCCACAGGAAGCTTGGATTCTAGGAAGAGTAGTAAGAGCAGATAATAAGCTAACAAATTAGTAAAGTACATATTATGCTAGATGGCAGTAACTCTTGGAGAGAAAATAAAGCTGGAAAGAAAGAAAAGGAGTGCTGGGCGAGATTGTAATTTCATATGGATAGTAGTTAGGAAAGGCCTTAACTAAGAAGGCATCATAAGGAAGTAAAGACATGAGGAAGTGAGCCAAGTAGATATTTTGGAGGAGAGTCTCCCAGGCAGAAGGAATAGGACATGCAGAAGCTTCAGGGGTGGGAAACAGGCTTGGTAAGTTCCAGAAACAGCAAGAAAGCCAATATGCATGGACAGAGACGGGGAGGAAGAATGGTCTGAGATGAGATCAAACAGGCAGTTGGGACCCTCATCATGAGACCTCATAGGCTGTTTTGATAAGCAGTGGCAGGTTAAGGTACTAGTAGGTGTTAAACACAGGAAAGTAATGATGCAACTTAGACTTTTAGAAAATATATATGGCTCTTGTTGTAACTGCCCAATGGTTTCATTTTGCCTGCTGCCCAGATAGAGCCAATTTATCAAGACAGGGGAATTGCCACTAGAGAAAGAGTTTAATTCATGTAGAGCCAGCTGAACAGCAGACCAGAGTTTTATTGTTACTCAAATCAGTCTCCCCGAAAATTTGGAGACTGGGGTCAAGGATAATTTGGTGGACAGGGGGCCAGGGAGTCAGGAGTGCTGATTGATAGGGCTGGAGATGAAATCAAAGGGATTTGACTCCAGTCCTCTTGGACTGAATCAGTTCCTGGGTGGGGACCACAAGACCAGATGAGCCAGTTTATCAATCTGGGTGGCACCAGCTAATCCATCAGGGTCTGAAAAATATTTCCAGCATCAATCTTAGGTTTTTCAATAGTGATGTTATCCCTAGGAGCAATTGGTGGTGGGGGTGGGGTTTAGAATCTTGTGGCCTCTAGCTGCATGACTCCTAAACAATAATTTCTAATCTTCTGGTCTTACAAAGGCAGTCTGGTCCCCATGCAACAAGGGGGTTTGTTTTGGGAAAGAGCTACCATCTTTCAAAGTTAAACTATAAACTAAATTCCTCCCAAAATTTGTTCAGCCTATACCCAGAAATAAAAAAGGACAGCTTGGAGGTTAGAAGCAAGATCAAATCAGTTAGGTTAGATCTCTTTCACTGTCATAATTTTTCGTGGTTATAGTTTTTTCAAAGGCAATTCCACTGTGTGGAGAACAAACTGTGGGGGTTAAAAGTGAAAGCAAGGAGACCAGCTACAAGGCAGCTACAATAATCCAGGAGGGAGATGATAGTGACTTGGATCAGGGCTGGTGGTAGCAATACTGTCAGTGAAATGTGATGAAATTCTGGATAATTTTAAAGACGAAGCCAACAACATTCACTGAAGGCTGGGTGTAAGGTGAGAGAGAATGGGGAAAGCAGAGGATGATTCCTGTGATAAATGGCTTGACCTACTGGAAGGCTAGAGTTGCCGTCCACTGAGATGAAGTGGTAGAAGTGGGAATCAATTACTAGGTCCTTTCCTCCCTAAGGAGATGGTTATAAGAAGAAGAACGACAAGAGTATGAGGAAATGGTATTTTGGCTGGTTCATGCCGATGGCCAATACCATCTGCCATCTGTCTCTGTCAATGGCCCAGTGGCATCCTCTAAAATGGCAACCTCATGAACCTGGAAATGGAAAATCCCAATCACCCATATTTATTATTTTTTAAATTTATTTATTTATTGAGACAGGGTCTCACTCTGTCACCCAGGCTGGAGTACGGTGACATCATCTCGGCTCACTGCAGCCCCTGCCTCCCAGGCTCAGGTGATCCTCCCACATCAGCCTCATTTATTTAGATCCTACTTGAAAAATATTTTTCTTTTGCTTTTAATGAGTTTCATAAATTTGCTATTTGATGTTCTGTAGCACTTTCTTCTATTTAAAAATTTCTGCTGGGCACAGTGGCTCATGCCTTTAATCCCAGGACTTTGGAAGGCTGAAGCAGGCTGATTGTTTGAGTCCAGGAGTTTGAAACCAGCTGGGCAACACAGGGAAACCTCATCCCTACAAAAAAATTAGGTGAGTACTTGGGGCATACCTGTAGTTTCAACTACTCAGGAGGCTGAAGAGGGGGATCTCTTGAGCCCAGGAGGCAGAGGTTGCAGTGAGCTGAGATCATACCACTGCACTCCAGCCTGGGCAAGAGTGGAGACCTTGCCTCAGAAAAATGTTTTTTTTTTTTTTTTTTTTTTTTCCCCACTGATTTCAAGCTTCGAGTACATTCTTTATTTCTACGATCCTAGGATGTCATGAATTTATGTTGTCCTAGGCATACCTTTACTTTATTAAACATTTTTTTTTGGCCAGGCAAGGTGGCTCACATCTGTAATCCCAGCACTTTGGGAGGCCAAGGCAGGCAAATTGCTTGAGCCCAGGAGTTTGAGACCAGCCTGGGCAATATGGTGAAATCCTCTCTAATAATACCAGAACAATTAGCCGAGCATGGTGGTGTACACCTATAGTCCCAGCTAATAGGGAGGCTGATGTGGGAGGATCACCTGAGCCTGGGAGGCAGGGGCTGCAGTGAGCCGAGATGACGTCACTGTACTCCAGCCTGGGTGACGGAGTGAGACCCTGTCTCAATAAATAAATAAATAAATTTAAAAAATAAATAGAGATGGGGTCTCGCTGTGTTGCTCAGGCTGGTTTTGGACTCCTGGCCTCAAGTGATACTCCCACTTCAGCCTCCCAAAGTGCTGAAATTATAGGTATGAGCCATGGCACTGAGCCTGTTCCTTATTTTAGGCTTTGACATTATTCCTCTCAATTTCTATTTACAATCATATCTGATTAAGTTTGTGTATAGTGTATATATTATCTCATTTAACTCTCACAACGCCTATGAGGTAACTAAAACAGAAACCACCCTAATTTTATAGATAAGAAAAACAGGCTGGGCATGGTGGCTCAAGCCTGTATCCTCAGCATATTGGGAGGCTGGGGAATATAGGGAGACCCTGTCTCTACAAAAAATGTAAAAATTAGCTGGGTATGGTGGCACACACCTGTGGTCCGAGCTACTTGGGACACTGAGATGGGAGGATTGCCCCCTTAAGCCAGAGAGGTCAAGGCTGCAGTGAGCCAAGATCCCACCACTGTACTCTAGCCTGGGTGGCAGAGGAAGACCCTGTATTA
>NW_016107475.1:432873-454886 GCF_001604975.1 Cebus imitator | reverse complement strand
AAGAAGAAAGAAAGAAAAGAACACAGGGAGAGATTGAATTGGTGACAAAATCAGAACTCAAATGTATCTCTTGACTCAGTATGTTTTCTATTGACCACTTTCTTTCTCATTTCCTTCATTGTATTATTTGTCCTTCTCTAGACTCTTTTAGTTTGGTTTTATCCTTAATATTAGATGCAATAACTACTTGCCATTTTCTCTGGAAAGATTTTTTAAAATAAGGACAAGAAAATACCTTGTAATTTTATGACTTATTTCAAATAGTATTTCTGACAATGTTCAAAATTGTTTTCAGGCATATTATTTTGTTTAGTTTGCTTTAGGAATTGCAGGAAAAGTGGGATTAATGTTTTAATAAAATGGTTTACAATGGCTACTTAGTCTTCTGGTCATTCTCTTGAATACATCAATTATAATTGAATACATCAACTACAATCTAAGTTATTAAGTTAATCTAACTTATTTCCCTCTAAATTAGCTTACACTTGTATAAAATAAAGTTCATTTCCTATGTTTCTGTCTACTTGTACAACCATGTGAAAATTTCTTGTAGGTCTTCTTTGGCATTAAATTATCTATGAGTGCTTATATTACCTCCATAATTATTACTCTGTTGAAATTCCTAATAAATGATAATTTCATTGACCAAGGCAAGTGACTTTTTTCAGAGCAAACATAATGAAATCTAAATACTCTCTGGAAGTCTTTTGACTGTGATAAATAAATATGCAAGCCAAGGGATAAACAATCAGATTTTTCAAAAGGTCTTTCACAAAGTGTCACACCAAAAATAATCACCATAGTATGGAAGATCAGTTTGTCATGTCAGACAGTGGAATTACAGATAGAAGATAAACAGTACGTGTAAATTGGCTTATTTTGACAGATACAATAAAAATATTTTTTTTCTATAAATGATTTGGCCTAGTTGGTAGAGATGTCTCTAAATTATTATGCCATGCTACACATTGTCTTTCTTGTTTCTTTGGAATCCCTCTTCTAGTGTGGATCAACTACCTGATTTCCTGGAATTCTTCTTAGTGTAGTCTTTTTTTTTTTTTGAGACGGAGTTTCGCTCTTGTTACCCAGGGTGGAGTGCAATGGCGCAATCTTGGCTCACCGCAACCTCCGCCTCCTGGGTTCAGGCAATTCTCCTGCCTCAGCCTCCTGAGTAGCTGGGATTACAGGCACACACCACCATGCCCAGCTAATTTTTTGTATTTTTAGTAGAGACGGGGTTTCACCATGTTGACGAGGATGGTCTCGATCTCTTGACCTCGTGATCCACCTGCCTCGGCCTCCCAAAGTGCTGGGATTACAGGCTTGAGCCACCGCGCCTGGCTAGTGTAGTCTTTTCATTTATTTTCACACAACAGAACTTTCTCCTTTCTATACTCCAGACTTTCTTGCCTGGCTTACTTCACTCTATTCCCTGCTCTTGGAAGGTCTTTATCTCTTAAAAGTTAAGCTTGTATTGATCACTTTGGCAGCACATATGCTAAAAATGGAACGATATGGAGAAGATTAGCATGGCCTCTGTGCAAGGATGACACATAAATACATAAAGCATTCCACATTTTTAAAAATTGAAAAAAAGAAAAAAACCTTTTAAAGCTTGAGATGTGAGATGGTGGTTGGCACCTGTAGTCCCAGCTACTGGGAGGCTGAAGCAGGAGGATCACATAAATTCAGGTGTTCATGGCTACTATGCACAATGATGGTGTCTGTGAATAGCCATAGCACTTTGGCCTGGGCAACATAGTGAGGCCACTTCTCTTTAAAAATAAAAAAAGTTGAGCTTTTAGAAGGCCTTTTTGATTTACCAGCCAAACTGCTCTCTCACTGATTGCACAACACTGCATTATCTTTATTTTTTATTTAAAAATTTTATTTTAAAAATTGCTGGGCTCCGTGGCTCACGCCTGTAATTATGCCTGTACAATCCCAGCACTTTGGAAGGCCGAGGCAGGCGGATCATCTGAGGTCAGGAGCTTGAGACCAGCCTGACCAATATGGTGAAACCCCATCTCTTAGCAGGGCATAATGGCATATGCCTATAATCCCAGCTACTCGGGAGGCTGAAATGGGAGAATCACTTGAACCTGGGAGAGAGAGGTTGCAGTGAGCCGAGATTGTGCCATTGCACTCCAGCCTGGGCAACAAGAGCAAAACTCCGTCTCAAAAACAGAAAAAAAAACCCAACTTTATTTTTCCTCTTCCCTCCCTTTCTCTCCTCTCCTCTTTTTCTTTTTGTAAGACAAGGACTCACTCTGCCTCCCAGGCAGGAGTGCGGTGGCACAATGCCAGCTCACTATAGTCTCCACCTCCTGGAGGCAACCCCACCTCAACCTCCCTAGTAACTAGGACTACAGGGTGGAGGCCACCACGCCCAGTTAATTTTTATATTTTTTGCAGAGACAGGATCTCATTATGTTGCCCAGACTGGTCTTGAACTCCTGGGCTCAAGTGATTCTCCTGCCTCAGACTCTCAGGCATGAGTCACCTAGCCCAACGTGTATTATCTTTTATGGAATTCTTCATATCTCCTGCTGGATTGCCAGCCTCTTCTGGACAGCAATTTGTATTCCTAATTCGCTTATCATAGTATCTCAAAGCATTTATTGTTTGATCAAATTACGGCTGATCAATTAGGAGTTACCCTTCAGGTAGATACACTGTCCCCTGTCTTCTCCATCCACCGACAGTCCATCTTGGTCCCTTGGCTTTCCCATGCCACTTATACATTCTTTCAAAACATTTGAGTGCGTACCATTTATGTTATTCAAATACAAAACGGGAAAGCGGTAGGCGGTACATTTCAGTAGTCTGTCAAAGATGAGTTTTGGACGCTAGAGGCAAAATAAAAAATGGGCCTGCCATTTAGGGAGGTGTGGCGAAGTGGTATCACTATTCCGTTAAAACCTGAAGGCCCATTGGGTCACCTCCATTTTATTCAGGTTTCGGAATCTCGGTCATGTGAGCTAACTTAAAAGGCTTAAGAGTTGTTACCTGCCTACCCGTCATAATCATTTCCCAATTCCTTGAAAACTTCGGGTGCCTCCAGCTGCCCAGACTAGAGCTGCCCGCCCCGCCCCACTGCATGCTGGGAGTCGTAGTCCCGGCTGGCAGCGCCCGGAAGGATGGGAGGGGCACCGGAATGCAGCCCGCCGACCTGGCTACTAGAGGTCCCTCTCCCTAACTAATCCCTTGGTTCTCTCGGGTGGAGCCTTCAGCGTGCACAGCGGGATTTGACTTTGCCACCGTCTCTCTTCTGGATTTCAATAAAGTTTTCCTCTTCCTCTCCTCGTACGAAGCTCAAGATGGCGGCCTCCTGGTCGCTCTTGGTTACCCTGCGCCCTTTAGCACAGAGCCCCCTGAGAGGGAGATGTGTTGGGTGCGGGGCCTGGGCCGCCGCTCTCGCTCCTTTGGCCACCGCCCCTGGAAAGCCCTTTTGGAAAGGTCAGTGATTGTGCCACGAGTAGGCCGAGCCGACTACACATGAGTGGAGAAGCCTCTGGGGTCACCTTCCCTGTCCAGTCTCCCCCAGGTGCCTCTTGCTTTCACGAAGCTAAGGCTCCTCGAGATGAGTTTCCATTTCTCGTGACCTTTTATACTGTCTGTGAATGAGCCTTGAGCACTGAAGGAAAGGACGTGAGTGACTTTCATTTTGAGGGTCAGAGGTAGACTCAGAGTTTGTTCCCTCCGGGACGTTTAGACAGCTGAGCCCAGGTGTGGGAGTGCCTGGCTTGAACTGATGCAGGTGTGGGGTTGGGGACTGGGGACCCCTACTGGGGACCCCTACCCTCTGCGTTTCCCAAGCTCTCGGGGCTGGTGACTGACGGGCATTGGAGTAAGAGCCGCTAGTGGGACCTCTCCAGGCCCCGCTGCGTCTCGTGATTCTTGGAAGAAAGGTCCACAAACATTCTTAGATTGAAGGATCGATTGATTCTTGGTGTTCTTTTCAAGTCACTAGAGGCTTCAGTGAGATGTGTTTTGTCACCGGGCTTTCTTCCTTTCTGCATTCCTTCATTCAGTTGTTTTATGTTCATGAATGAATGAATGTATATTCTGAGTAACCAAGCCAAGAGTGCCGGTTTTACTGCTCAATTCATATACTCGCATTAAACTCCACGTTTTTCAAAGGCAAGGACATTGTATCATTTTTTCCTAAGCACTTAGCGCAATGATTGGTACCTGATGTGCAAATATGATTTTTGAATGAATGAATGAGATTATTCTCATTGTCTCCGTCATCCACATACTTATGTTTTCCTTTTTCTCAAATCCAAGCAACCCCTGTAATATACCTTAATAGATCAATAGACCTTAATAAAGTATATGACTTAATAAATATAATCTTATTGATTATTTAAGCTAAAAATATGAGTCTTTGACCCTTATAATCAATGCAGTTGAAATTAATACTAGAACTATGATGAGGCCACCTTATATTTTTCTGCAAAGATTAGCATAATGCGCTCAGTGTAATGGAATAGGCTCCACATAGGGGGTAGCCTTGATATGTTAGAGTAGTAGTTAAATGAGGCCACTCGAGGTGGCTCATGCCTGTAATCCCAGCACTTTGGGAGGCCGAGGCAGGCGGATCACAAGGTCAGGAGTTCGAGACCAGCCTGACTAACATGGTGAAACCCCCATCTCTACTAAAAATACAAAAATTAGCCGGTTGTGGTGGCATGCACCTGTAATCCCAGCTACTCAGGAGGTTGAGGCAGGAGAATTGCTTCAATCTGTGAGGTGGAGGTTGCAGTGAGCTGAGATTGCACCATTGCACTCCAGCCTGGGTGACAGAGTGAGATGCTGTCTAAATAAATAAATAAATAAATAAATGTAGGCATAATGGAATATTCTGGTAGTGTAAGATGTGGATTACAGCATAAATTTTATTTTTTATTTTTGGTTGTCACTAAAAGCAAATGGTATAAATTTCAACAGGTGCAAGAAAGAATACGGCAAAATGTAAGTCTTTCTTCTGTCCCTATCCCTTAGTTGCTTAGTTTTTCTCCTCAGAGGCACTCTCTGATACTAGTTTCTTATGTATTCTTTGATACATTCTGTGTATGTACAAGCATATACATATATAGATAACTGTATTAAAAAATAGAAGTAATAATATGCTGTACACTTTGTTTCGTGTATAGAGCAGTTAATTCTGTTAATTGTTAATTTCTTTTAAATTTAGTGTCTTGGCGATCATTCCATATCAATACCATATCAACTTCATATTAATAGAACTGTCTCATGTTTTAAGTTTTAAAAATGGTATTCCATTCTAGTATATACCATGATTTATGAAAATTAATTTAAGATTTAGAGAGCATCATTATAACATAAAATTCACTGAATGCTTATTCTGTGTCATACAATATGCTAAGTACCTTCTGCATATATTATCTTCTTATTCCTCAGTATCCTCATTTTGGAGATCATGAATCCAAGGTTGCTGGAGATATATGGCTAGTAAGTGTCAGAACTTCTGGATTCAAGTAAAGGCTGTGCTACTAATCTATACCCATACTTTCTCCTATACACAAAATTTAGCCAGTTCTGGGTGTGAAGATTTGATGAAAACGCAGTTAAGTTAGAGGTCCATTTAATTGTAACTAAGGATGAGCCCTTCTCTTTTTATTATTTATTTATTTATTTTTTGAGACAGAGCCTCACTGTCTCACTCTGTCGCCCAGCTTGCAGTACAGTGGCATGATCTTGGCTCACTGCAAACTCCATCTCCTGGGTTCAAGCAGTTCTCCCTGCCTCAGCCTCCCAAGTAGCTGGGATCACAGGCGCCCGCCACCATGCCTGGCTAATTTTTGTATTTTTAGTAGAGATGGGGTTTCACCATGTTAGTCTGGCTGGCCTTGAGCTCCTGACCTTGTGATCCACCTGCCTCGGCCTTCCAGAGTGCTGGGATTATAGGCCTGAGCCACCACACCCTGTCTCCATCTTTAAATAAAAGAAAAATTTTAGTTGAAATTTTGTTCAGTATTTAGAGTCTGATTTACAAATCTATTTTCTATCCCTTTCCTGATTTTTTTTTTGGGGGGGATAATTTATTGTTTACATTTCTATTTTATCTTCATTTTTCATTTTTTGAAGTCTGCTATTTAGTACCATGTAATGTGGCTGGGTGAGGTGGCTCACACATGTAATCCCAGCACTTTGGGAGGCTGAGGTGGGAAGATTACTTGAGTTCAGGAGTTTGAGACCAGCTTGGGCAACATGGCAAAACCACCTCTCTACAAAAAATACAAAACTTAGCCAGGCATGGTGGTGCACACCTGTAGTCCCAGCTGCTTGGGAGGCTAAGGTGAGAGGGTCATTTGAGCTTGGGAGTTCAAGGCTGTAGTGAACTGAGAAAGATGGCACCACTGCACTCCCAGGCTGAGTGACAGAGTGAGACCATGTCTCAAAAAAAAAAAAAAAAAAAAAAAAAAAAAAAAAAAAAAAAAAAAAAAAAAAAAAAAGAAGAAGGAGAAAGAAAAGTGAATGAAAACTGAGTTCCAGCTCTTGAATACCCCATAATCTTGAAAGGCAGATGGAATTCTGGTAGCCAGCATTTGATGAGCCATTCTGTGTTCTAGACACTTTGCTAGCATTTTCTGTTTCATAATTTTCATAAAACCCTGTAAACATTGTTGTCTTTATTTTATGTATGAACAAACAGGGATGGTTACCCAACTCAGATTTTAAACCCAGGCATTTTTGCTATTTATACTAGCTTTTTAATGTAACAATGAACATTAATAACATTATACCATGATATAAACCTATTTGAAGTGTTATAAGACTACAGAAGAGGAAGTAACTCTGCTTGGAGAGAGGAAGATTTTTTATTTTCAGCAAAAGTGTGGATGTGAGCTGTACCTGGCCCTCATTGGTTTATGGTCTCTGATAGAGCAGCTAAAGATGAACCTGGAGAGGCGGGCTGATCTGGTTGAGAAGAGTCCCTTAACACTATGGGACACTAGTGGTGGATGTTTCTCAGGTATAGAAGTGATCCGATCTGTTTTAGCATGATTGTTCTTGTGGTCACCTGAAAAATCGATCAGAAATGCTTGGATGGGACAATACTGGAAGCTGGGTGATTATTTAGGAGGAAGTTGAAGTACAGGTATTGATCGACTTACCACCTATGCAACTTACGACCATTTGACTTTACGACCACAATCGCTAGCCATGACTGCTCCGCATCTGGCAGTGCAAACGTTGCCCAGCTGGGCGTACGACAGTGCGGACCAGCTTCCGGCAGCATTACCATCTCCGCGTGCACCATTTCAACTGTACATATAGCCTACTCAACTTACGACCAAATCGTGTTACGACCGGTCTGCGGTCCCGACCGTGGTCGTTAGTCGAGCAGTAGCTGTAGTTGGAGTGTTAGGGAGTGGTTTAGGACCTGAATTACTGTTGTGGTGAAGGAGAGCAGGGCAGCGGAAGAGAGGGAATTCAGAGACACTTCTCTGATAGAATTAACATATTTGGCCTGGTTTGGTGCCTCATGCCTGTAATCCTAGCACTTTGGGAGGTCGAGATGAGTGGATCACCTGAGGTCAAGAGTTGGAGACCAGCCTGGCCAACATGGTAAATAAAACACCATCTCTACTAAAAATGCAAAAATTAGCTGGGTGTGGTGGTGTATGCCTGTAATCCCAGCTACTGGGGAGTCTGAGGCAGGAGAATTGCTGAACCCAGGAGGTGGAGGTTACAGTGAGCCAAGATCATACCATTACACTCCAGCCTGGGCGACTCTGTCTCAAAAACAAAAACAAAAACAAAAACAAACAAACAAAAAGAATTAACATACTTGGGGCAGACAAGGAAAGGGAGGAGTGAAGATAAATTTAGGTTTCCTATTGCAGTTTAAATAATGACTTGATAAGTAAAAAGTAAAACAATGTCGGGCTCTGTGGTTTAGGCCTGTAATCCCAGCACTTTGAGCGACCAACATGGTGAAACCCTGTCTCTACTAAAAGTACAAAAATTAGCTGGGTGTGGTGGTGCCTGTAATCCCAGCTACTCAGGAGGCTGAGGCAGAAGAATCACTTGAGTCCAGGAGAATCGCTTGAGTCCAGGAGAATTGCTTAAGCCCAGGAGGTTGCAGTGAGCCAAGATCGTGCCACTATACTACAGCCTGGGTAGTATAGTGCGACACTCCATCTCAAAAAAAAAAAAAAGTGAAACAATAAAAAAGCAATTTAGGTTTCTGAGTTTGGGCAATTTAACCAAAAGAAACAAAATGGTAGGGCCAAAGGATTTTAGAGGGAGATTCACTTTGGGGCTTGGTATATTTGAGGCATTTATTACAGTTCCAGGTAAGTAAGTCTAGTTAATTGTAGGACACTTGAGGATCTGAGACTAAGAAAGAAAATATGGGGTATTGGGTGCCATGAGAATGGAAGAATGAGCCTAAGAATATATTTGTAGGTTGAAAAGAGCCCGTGGCTTGTGCTTGTAATCCCAGCTATTCATGAGGCCAAGGCAGGAGGATCGTTGAGGCTAGGAGTTGGAGACAAGCCTAGGCAACATAAGACCCTGTCTCTTAAGAAAGAAGAGAAAAGAAAAGCAAAAGCGAAAGCCGAGGGCTAGTGCTTGAGAAAACTTGACATTTTGTGAGCAGAAGAAGGGGGCCTCATAGAGTGGCCTTTGGGAGACTAGGAGAGAAGCCAGGGAGGGAAATGTTTATAGGTTTTCTAAAACCTAAAAATTAGCATATCTGAGATTCTATATTCTGTAAGCTAGCCTTCGAAATTAAATTTATTTAATATAAGCCAAGTAATATGAGGATCACATCTTGTGATTTCTTTTTATTATGCTGACAATATCATAATATTGTACTTTTAGGTTTTTTTTTTTTTTTTTTTAAGGTGGATTTTTTTTTTTGTTGCTCAGGCTGGAAGTGCAGTGGTGCTATCTCAGCTCACTGCAACCTCCACCTCCCAGGTTCAAGTGATTCTCCTGCCTCAACCTCCTAAGTAACTGAGACTACAGGCATGCACCACCACTGCCCAGCTAATTTTTTTGTATTTTTAGTAGAGACAGGGTTTCGCCATATTGGCCAGGCTAGTCTTGAACTCCTGACTTCAGGTGATCTGCCCAAAAAGATCTCCCAAAGTGCTGGGATTACAGGTGGGAGCCACCATGCCCCGCCCCCCATTAGGTATTAGTGTGAGTGGAACTAACCCCCTTCAGCCATGTTAATTGCTATGTCATGTTATGTTATTTATTTATATTTTGTTTTTCTTTCACATGGGTGTTGCTTGCCAAGGTATAATTTATTAGTAGTACATATTACTAGTGAAGAAAATAGTCTTTGGACTTACTTTCTGTTTCTCTTAATACTCACTGGTTATAGCATTTAAATTTACTTTTTATTATCCAATTAGATGAATATCTTTATGTGAAACTTTTTTCGTGTTTCTTGGGTTTTTGTTAATATTTATTATATTAGAAAAGAAAGTCATGCCTATTCCTGAGACTCATTGCCTTTATGATAATGGAGCGTTTTGTAGATTGTTGTTTTTTTCTAGCTTATTACTTAGGCATAGCTAGTACCCTAGATGTAGTTCTGGGGTGGAGGGAGGAGGAGGTATAGTAGAATGTGCCCAAAAGTAGAACTGAAAAAGAAAATTCAGAGACCCAGAATAGATTATTGATTTACTATAGATTAGCACTGCTTTATACTTCAAGAGCTTTATTCTCTTTGTTTAAGTAAATGATGAATATTTAAATAGGATATGGCTACTTTTGGATTTGTCTTTTCACAAGACAAATCCAAAAGTGATATTTTACCCAGCCCTTATTCAAGATGGAGTTGCTCTGATTAAAATGCCGCTGACATTTCCCCCCCACAGAAATATTAGATGTCAAGGGTCCAGAAATTGGAAGTTCAGCCTAGGACCCAGTTCAGTGATAGGCTCCATAAATTCTCTGACAAAAAAGTCATTTAGGGCTGGGTGCCATGGCTCACACCTGTAATCCCAGCACTTTGGGAGGCTGAGGTGGGTGGATTACCTGAGGCCAGGAGTTTGAGACCAGCCTGGCCAACATGGTGAAATCCCATGTCTATTAAAAATACAAAATTAGCCAGGTGTCATGGCATACGCCTGTAATTCCAGCTACTTGGGAAGCTACGGCAGGAGAATCACTTGAACCTGGGAGGCGCGGGTTGCAGTGAGCTGAGACTGTACCATTGCGCTCTAGCCTGGGCAACAAGAGTGAAACTCTGTCTCAAAAATACACAAAAACAAAAAGTCATTTAGCTTCTGCCTGAATATATTCTTTTTCTTTTCTTTTCTTTTTTTTTGAGACAGAATCTTACCCTTTTGCCCAGGCTAGAGTGCAGTGATGTGATCTTGGCTCACTGTAACCTCTACCTCCCGGGTTCAAGGGATTCTCCTGCCTCAGCCACCAGGGTAGCTGGGACTACAGGTGCATACCACCACGCCCAGCTAATTTTTGTATTTTTAGGGTTTTACCATGTTGGCCAGGATGGTCTTGATCTCATGACCTTGTGATCCACCCACCTTGGCCTCCCAAAGTGCTGGGATTACATGAGCCACCACGCCCGGCCTCAACACTTGTTTTCTTAGGCCATCATGTCTTTCTTCTTTTTCTTTTTTGGACTTTCCAGTAAAAACTAGGAAGCCTGCTAGACAGATTCTGAAAGAGCTGTAACACTGCCGTGATAGCTTTCTCTGACATGATTAAGATTTGTCCTAACTTCTCTCTTTTAAAAATGTTTTAAAATTTTATTTTATTATTATTATTTGTTCATTTTATTTATTTTACAAACAGGGCCTCACTCTTTCACCCATGCTGCCATGTGCTGGTGCAATCCTGTGGTGTGATTCATTGCAGCCAGGAACTCCAGGACTGAAGTGATCCTCCCAAGTGTAGCTAGGACTATCACACCCTACTGAATTTTTTTTTTTTTTGTAGAAATGGGGACTTGCTATGTTGCCTGGGCTGGTCTTGAATTTTATGAGTTTATTTTTATTTTTATTTTTTAAGTGAAAGCAAATTTATTAACAAAGTAAAGGAATGAAAAATGGCTATGCCATAGACAAGGCAGCTCCAAGGGCTGCTGGTTGCCCACTTTTATGGTTATTTATTGATTATATGTTAAACAAAGAGTGGCTTATTCATACCTCCCCTTTTTAGATCACGTAGGGTAACTTTAGACCATATAGGGTAACATTGCCATGGCATTTGTAAACTGTTGTGGTGCTGGTGGGAGTGTAGCAATGAGGACAACCTGAGGTCACTGTCGTTGTCATCTTGGTTTTGGTAGGTTTTGGCTGGCTTCTTTACTGCAAGTTGTTTTATCAGCAAGGTCTTTGTGACTTGTATCTTGTGCCAGCCTCCTTTTTCATCCTGTGACTAATAATGCCTTAACCTCCTGGGAATGCAGCCCCCAAGGCCTCAGACTTATTTTCCCCAGCCCTTATTCAAGATGGAGTTGCTCTGGTTAAAATGCTGCTGACATTTCCTCTACTCCCTTTTACAAGGAAACCCTTAATCCTAAGGGTTGAAGAGGAACAAAGATCCATCTTCTGCAACTTCTTCAGGCTGAATAGGGGCGATGATATTGCTGCCTAACTGTTGGGGTCTTTTGTATTCAGGATAGAAAGAAGCTTAGTCAGAAAGCATTGGTATGGCAAGGGCCATTCATAACTCTTGAGTTTTGACAAAAGGCGATATCTGGAAGATTAATAACTGTTCAATTTAAGAGAACATTGAGTAAGCCTATCCTGCATTCCTACATAAACAGTACTACAGCAGTATATTCCACAACATTAAGGCAAAATAAGTAAATTATCCCAAGCAAATGAACTTAGAAGGCTTTCCATGAACTCGGCAACTGTTGGAACCAAGCTGATGTGTGGTTGCTAGCTGATTCTAGTATGTGCCCAGGATTAGAATATTGATCCAGATTTTTACATTATCCATTCCTATTGTTTCTTCTGAGCAGCAACGAGAGATCACTGGTTGATTTATAAGAATAAGCAGAGTCAGTCTAAATTGCAGAAAAAAATTTAAAAACAACTGATGAGACTCGATTTTTTTTTTTTTTTGAAATGGAGTCTCCTTGTGTCGCCCAGGCTGAAGTGCAATGGCATGATCTTGGCTCACTGCAACTTCTATCTCCCAGGTTCAAGTGATTCTCCTGCCTCAGCCTCCTGAGTAGCTGAGATTACAGGTGCCCATTACCATGCCTGTCTAATTTTTATATTTTTAGTAGAGACGGGGTTTCACCATGTTGGCCAGGCTGGTCTTGAACTTCTGATCTCAGGTGATCTACCTGCTTCAGCCTTCCAAAGTGCTGGGATTACAGGCATGAATCATCACTCCCAGCCCAAGACTAGAATTTAGTAACAGGTATACCATAGTTCTTGAAACATAATTTCTCTCTCCAGTCTCCCATTTTTACTAAAGACAAATTATGAAACACCGATTTGCTTTATTGTACTTGGTCTGATATTTGTATAAAGTGCAGCAAAAGTAATTATTTCTCACATAGGCTTTTGAAACTGACTTTGTTGGAACTCTGTTCCATAGAAGGAATCTCTGATAAGACTTTTTTTAAAAGTTGAGTCCAGCCATGGGTTTGTACCCTCAAATACCTATGAGTTGAGTAAATACATCTTTTCTGGAGGTTCGGGGCTTCTAGGTCTGTACTGTACTTCTTTACTTACCAAAGGTCAGGAACCCTGTGCAGGGACTGTATAGACAAGATATGAGGCGAGTTTCCAAAGGGCTTTTTTTTTTTTTTTTTTAGTCTAGATGAGTTTATTGCCATTCACGTTTCATAGAAGAAAAAATGTAGCAAAATCCAGGTTTATACAGGTTGCTGTATTTACATCTGGGAGCAGGGCTGTCCCAGCATAAGATACAGCAGCTGCACTTGTCCGATTTCCCTTTGCAGATGCAGCCCTGGACACACTTGGCACAGCCCACAGGGCAGCAGGAGCAGCAGCTCTTCTTGGAGGAGGTGTATTTGCACTCTTTGCATTTGCAGGAGCCGGCACAGCCACAGGAGCCCCCAGGCAAGCAGGAGCAGTTGGGGTCCATTTCGAGGCAAGGAGAGACAGGAGTTCCCAATGGAGAAGCAAACATGCTGTGGCACAGATGAAATGCATGGTCCAAAGGGGCTTTTAGTGGCTCTATAAGTCAAGTATGATTCCTTAAAGGAAAGCACACCATTTCAGTCAAAACCTTGGTAAAATAACCAGTTTCTCCAATTGTGCCCTGTTACAAATGAAACAGATTCTTATTGCACTTATGTAAATAACTATTGTCATAAGTTAAGATACTCACTAATAGTGTTCAAGTTCTGGAGAGATCAGGTAGAGAGAAACAAATATACTCCAAATTTTGTTTACAGGAATATACTCAATTGTTAAAAGCTGTCAATAGTTCAAAAGAAAAGTTTCCTTGACTCTGGAAAACGGAGTTTTGTTCTGTCACCCAGGCTGGAGTGTAGTGGTGTGATCTCAATTCCCTGCAACCTCTGCCTCCCAGGTTCAAGCAATTCTAGTGCTTTGGCCTCCTGAGTAGCTGGGATTACAGGTGTGAGCTGCCACACCTGGCTAATTTTTGTATTTTTAGTAGAGATGGGTTTTGCCATGTTGGCCAGGCTGGTCTTGAACTCCTGACCTCAAGCGATCTGTCTGCCTCAGCCTCCCAAAGAGTTGGGATTACAGGCATGAGCCACCACGCCTGGCTTTTTTTTTTTTTTTTTTTTTTTTAATTAGATACACAGTCTCACTATATTGCATGTTGCATGCCCTGGTCTGGAAATCCTGGGCTCAAGCTATCCTCCTGCCTTGGCCTCCCAAAGTGTTAAGATTATAGGCGTGAGCCACCATGCTCAGCCTGGTCTCTAATTTGAGCTCAAGTGATCCTCCAACCCCAGCCTCCAGTAGTAGACTTTAGGTATGTGCCACCCACCTAGCTCTATCTTCTCTCCTAAAAGCATTACGGTTGCTAGCTCTTCCTGCTGTCTTTTGCCTCCCTTGACCAAGGTTCTCTATTGAGGACTATTTCTACTCCTTGCCTGGAGATACTTTAATTTCCAGAGTCTCTTTCATAACCTTCTTTTACCATCCTGCTTATCCGTCTTATTTCTTCTCTTCATTGCCACCATCCCAGAAGCTACTCTATCAACATATTATCTATCCATACTCTTGACCATGTGGCAGTTTCAACAAGTTTTAAAGCCTGAACATGTAATTCTTTATAGCTGTTCCTCCATTTCTTCATAATATAATTGATATCCTAAATGCAACTCTTGCAGATTCCATTTTGAAATTCTCCTTTATATATGTGTGTGTATAAAATTTAAACTAACATAACAAATAAATGGGTTTTAAAATCTTTTGAAAAAAATTAGATCCCTTGGATGTCTTTATTAAATAGTATGTGAACAGGGTGAATATTAAGGAGTTACTCAGTATTCTGGGCCATGCCTATAATTACTTCAGAATAGCTTTATTCAGATTTTTAGGCATTATTTTACTGATTTATTATCATGAAATTTAAAGTACTATTTTTTTTTCCTTTTGTAAAGTTATACACATTGGCACATTTAAGATTAACTAGCTTCTGAAGTAAAAGAATGATAACCACCAAGCATTTAGTGTTAATTTTCATAATTTTTCTATTTAAATCAAAAGCACCCTTTTAAAGCTCCTAACTCAGCCTTTTATAAATAAAGTAAATCATCTTGCAGTGCACTCCTTGATGATGGCTTATGTTGTTTTTCTAAAGAAAGAGTTTAATTAAGATTTGATTTTCTTCTATTCTGTACTTTGTTTATTCATCACAGAATGAAACCTAGGTCTTTAATGTCAATGGTAAGTCTGATGTTTTGGGTCATTGATGACCAATGTGGTCTTCAAAAAAAAAAGCTGAATATTTATCTTTTGGGTATGATTAGAACATAATCTAGCATAAAACAGGCTGCCTATGACCTTAGCATGGGCTTCTGTCATTGCAGGGAAACATTTCTGGTCAGTGGCCACTATTTACAGTTTGTTAAAATCAACACAAATGTACAAATAACTCATGAATAATTGTGAACACAGTATTTAAATGGATGTTTAATAAATATGCATTAAAAATCTAATTACAGTAATGAAGTTTACAGCTGAAATTTTAATCCAGGCCTTTAGAAATATTAAACCGCTTTTCCTGATTGTGTATTTTTCTCACAGCAGTTGGGTAAACATTTTAAACTGGAAATCTGAATTCCTTATATAGTTTTGATTTCATTTAACTAAGCATGTGTTCTTTTTGGCAACCCTCCTCTTTCTCTTTGTGAAGAAGTGGAGCTCCTTTATTCCATAACTGTTACTTTGAAGCATTTTGATCAGTTTTGCTTTAGGAATGGTAAACATATGTGATACCAGATGACTAATAAAACCTGAACGGGAAAAGACTGGATTGCGATTTTGGTTTCATTCTGCAGTACTGGATCAAGCATTTGATTTGGTATTTCCATTTCTCATCTGTAGAATGGGATTAATTTTCCTAACTCTACCTTCCTTCTAGGTCATTTATGAGACTCAAATAGTGAAAGTCTTTTGAAAACTGTAAGAAAACTGTAACAATGAAGTGGTAGAGGTGGTAGATTCTAGTCAGTGAGTAGAAATGGAATGAACTCAACTTTATACAAAATTTCTAGAGCCATTTTAACTCTGGAGAGGCTCATTTATATTAACAATGGCCAAGGGCCTAGTCTGAATTTAGTGCTTTGAATTCTAGAAAATGCAGTTTTGATTTTTCTGAGATTGTGCAATGGATATCTGTAGATAACCAGGGGTAGTTTTTGTTCTCCTGGACTTAACTGCTTTGCATCTGGATACTCTGAACAGCTAGAGGTTCTTAGAGATTATAAATTATCTCTTTTTTGAGACAGGGTCTTGCTCTGTTATCCAGGCTGGAGTGCAGTGGCATGATCATGGCTCACTGCAGACTCAACCTCCTGGGCTGAGGTGAGCCTTCTGACTCAGTCTCCCCAATAGCTGGGACCACAGGTATGAACCACCACCACTATGCCTGGCTAATTTTTATATTTTTTTTTCTTGAAGCTCTAAATCTACTTTATAATTTGTTTATTTATTTTTGATAGAGACAAGGTTTCAGCATGTTGCCCAGGCAGGTCTCAAACTTCTGGGCTCAAGCAGTGTGCCTGCCTCAGCTTCCCAAATTGCTGGGATTACAGTTGTGAGCTATCACACCAGGCCATAAATTACTTGTTTTGCCATTATGTTTCAAAGAAAGCTGTTAAAATTTGATTTATACTATGCAGGTAAACTATCTTCATTTAGTAAGAAATGGATACTGGTTTTAAAAGGAACTGGAGTGATTGTGAATTATTTGCTGTGCAGCAAGATCTAAAGATGGCTGTTTTTTTTTTTTTTTGGAGACAAAGTCTTGCTCTGTCACCCAGACTAAAGTACAGTGGCGTGATCTCAGCTCACTGCAACCTCCACCTCCCGGGTTCAAGCAATTCTCCTGCCTCCGCCTCCTGAGTAGCTGGGTCCACAGGCACCTGTCACCACGCCTGGCTGATTTTCGTATTTTTAGTAGAGATGGGGTTTCACCATACTGGCCAGGCTAGTCTTGAACTCCTGACCTCAGGTGATCCACCCACTTTGTCCTCCCAGAGTGCTAGGATTACAGATGTGAGCCATTGTGCCCAGCCTCAAGATGGCATTTCATAGAATTATAGAGTATTAGTGCTACAGAAGGCCTCTGGGCCATATAGTCAATGTTAGACATGTAGCTTCTGCCTTAACTGCTTCTTTTTGAGGCATCCTGTTGATTTTGGGGTAGCTTTAATTTTGAGAAAACTCTAAGTAGGCTGAAATTTGAGAGTTTCTATAAATTCTCCCCATTCATCTTGACTCTTTCCTCAGATATATGTAACACTAATCCTGATTCCATGTGAGACAGCTCTTTTAACATATCAAGACTGATAATATTTCATTCATTTATTTACTCATTTACTCATTCATTTATCAAATTATTGGGTGCCACTTTGTCCCAATTCATTTAATCACCTTTAAAATATTAAAGGCTTATTATATTTCTCCCATTCATTCATTTCCCACGTACTTCTTGCTGCCATCCATATGCCGGGATGTTGTATACTAAGTGTCTTGTTAATGTCAGCAGTCTTTTGTGCTGTTAGTCAAGTCTCACAACATAGTTTCTAGATCCTTGAATTCCTTCCCTTCTTGACATTACTATCTACTTTCTGAATGACACTCTGAAAGTATGGCCCCCAAATCACAATATATTCCTTCAAATATGTCAGCCTAGAGCCCTGTTGTAGGTTACCTTTTGTGTGTCCTGTTGCATTAACTTTTGGTGGTCAGGTCACATTCATATTTCACTTGTGACTCTTGGAGTTATTAAAACAGGTCTCTCCAGTTTGTATTTGATTTGTTATTTTTTCTATTTAAAAATAAATTAGGTTGGGGACAGTGGCTCACACCTGTAATCCCAGCACTTTGGGAGGCCGAGGCGGGCAGATCACAAGGTCAGGAGTTCGAGACCAGCCTGACCAACATGGTGAAACCCTGTCTCTTCTAAAAATATAAAAATTAGCTGAGCATGGTGGCACGCACCTGTAATCCCAGCTTCTCAGGAGGCTGAGGCAGGAGAATCGCTTAAACTTGGGAGGAGGAGGTTGCAGTGAGCCAAGATCGTGCCACTGCACTCCAGCCTGAATGACAGAGTGAGACTCCATCTCAAAAACAAAAAAAAACCAAAAAAGAACAACTTTTTTCCTGCGCATATAAACTGACTTTCTATACGACTTTTTTTTTTTGAGACAGAGTCTTGCTGTGTTGCCAGGTGCCAGGCTGGAGTGCAGTGGCACAATCTCGGCTCACTGCCTCCCAGGTTCAAGCAATTCTTCTGCCTCAGCCTCCCAAGTAGCTGGGACTACAGGCATGCGCCACCACGCCCAGCTAATTTTTTGTATTTTTTAGTAGAGACGGGATTTCACCTTGTTGGCCAGGATGGTCTTGATCTCCTGAGCTCGTGATTCGCTCGCCTTGGCCTCCCAAAGTTATACCACAATTTTTAAAACCAATCTACAATTTTAATTGGGATTGTTTCCAGTTTTTGACTACTATTTATAGTACTGCTCTGAATATGTTTGTACATATATTTGGTGTATATATGTATGCTATCTGTTGGGCAGATACCAAAGAATAGAATTTCTGGATCAGGCCAGTTGCTCTGGCTCACGCCTGTAATCCCAGCACTTTGGGAGGCTGATGTGGGTGAATCATGAAGTCAGGAGATTGAGATTCTGGCCAACATGGTGAAATCCTGTTTCTACTAAAACACAAAAGATTAGCTGGCGTGGTGGTGCGTGCCTGTAGTCCCAGCTACTTGAGAGGCTAAGGCAGGGGAGTCACTTGACCCAGGAGACTGAGGTTACAAGGAGCCGAGTTTGCGCCTCTGCACTCCAGACTGGCAAAAGAGCAAGTCTCCGTCTCAAAAAAAAAAAAAAAAAAAAAAAAAAAAAGAATTGCTGGATCATATTTTATACATTTGTGCAGCTTTAGTAGACAAGACCAGCTTTCTAAAATGGTTATATCAATGCATATTTCTATTTCAATGTGAGATTTCAGTTACTGTGCATCCTCACCAACAGCTGATATTCCTTTTAATTTTAGTCACCCTAATAAGTGTATACTGATATCTCATGATTTTATTTTGCTTTTCCCTGATACATTTTGAGGTTGAATACTTTTATATATTTACTGGACACTTGGATAGGCTCTTTTGTGACATGCACTTTGTCTATTTCTTAATGAGTTGTAGTTCTTTTGTAAATTTTTTAAAATTATTTTTTTATTTTTAATGAGTTGTAGTTCTTTACGTAATCTTGATGTAAGTCCTTTGTCAGATACATAGATTGCAAGTATTTTCTCCCAGTCTGTAGCTTGCTTTATAATTTAATTTTTCATTTATCTCTTATCTTATAAGTGGTGTAAGGCCAGCTTTTCATTTTTGAAGCTAGATTTCTCTGTGTCATCCAGGCTGGAGTGCAGTGGTACAATCACGGTTCACTGCAACCTGGACCTCCTCCCACCTCAGCCTCCCAAGTAGCTGGGATTACAGGGATGTGCCACGACACCCAGCTAATTTTTAAAATTTTCTGCAGAGACGGCATCTCTCTCTGTTTCCCAGGCTGTTCTGGGACTCCTGGCCTCACACTGTCCTCCCACCTTGGCCTCTCAAAGTGTTGGGATTACTGGCATGAGCCACCGTGTCCAATTTAGCTTTTTCATTGCTAATGGAGTATTTGCATGAACAGAAGTTCTAAATTTTATTCTACTTATTTAATATTAATTATTTTAGAGATGGGGTTTTGCTCTGTCACCCAGGCCAGAGTGCAGTGGTGTGATCATAGCTCACTGCAGCCTTGAACTCTTGGGCTCAAGTGATCCTCCAACCTTAGCCTCCCAAGTAGCTGGGACTACAGGGTTGTGCTCAGCTGAAGAAGTTTTACATTTTAATGTAGTCCAATTTAGCAGTCTTTTTATGTGTGTCCTATTTAAGAAATCTTTGCTTACCTCAAGGTCACAAAGCTATTTTTATATGTTCTTTTAGAAGCTTTATTGTTTTACCTTTCATGTTTAGATCTATGATACCTCTGGAATTAATTTTCGTGTATGATGTTAGGTTAGGGTCAAGATGTATTGTTCTCTGTATGGATATCCAATTGACCCAGCAACATTTTTTATATAGAGTATCTTTTTTTTTTTTTCTGGGCCACTGCAGCGCTGCTTTTGACATAAATCAAGTGACCATGTATGTGTGGGCTTCTATTTTGTTCCATTGGTCTATTCTTGTACCAGTATCACACTGTCCTAAATGTAGTTTTTATAATAAGTTTTAATATCTGGTTGTATAAGTCCTCCAACTTTGTTCTTTTTCAAAATTGACTAAACCTGAGCTTTGATACCATAACCATTGGCCACAGGTGGACACTGAACACTTGAAATGTGTAATATGACTGGGAAACTACATTTTTAATTTCATTTAATCTTAGTTAACTTAAATATAAAATTTAAAAAGGATACTTGGGCTGGACGTGGTGGCTCATGCCTGTAATCCCAGCACTTTGGGAGGCTGAGGTGGGTGGATCACCTGAGGTCAGAAGTTCAAGATCAGCCTGATCAATATGGTGAAACCCTATCTCTACTAAAACTACAAAAGTTAGCCGGGCATGGTGGCGGGTGCCTGTAGTCCCAGCTACTCGGGAGGCTGAGACAAGAGAATTGCTTGAACCCGGGAAGTGGAGGTTGCAATGAGCCGAGATCCTGCCACTGCACTCCAGTCTGGGTGACAGAGCAAGACTCCATCTCAAAAAAAAAAAAGGGAAAAGGATAGTTAAGGATACTTGAGTCTGCTGTTAGAAAACTGTTCAGCTATTGGAAAACTTTTAAATATTTTTGGAACATCTTGGGAAAGTGAACCTACTTTTTCTCAAGTATAGATTTTATGAAGTGTAAATACAAATTAAATATTTCCAATGAAAATTTAGCTTCCAATTTGAGATGTGTTGCAGGTGTCAAACACTAAATCTTTAAGACCTAGTAGAATAAAAGAACGTATAATATCTTATTAATAATTTAAAATTTTTATTACATGTTTATTACATGTTAATTACAATTCTTGATGTGAACAACTCTCAGGGGTCTCAGATTTTACCCAGCTTGCAAGATAACACTTTAGCTGGTTACTGTTTCATGGATGTTGGCAAAAGACATGGAACTCCTGGATCAGAGACAAAGAACTTTATCATGGACCAGCAGGCAATGTGAGCTTTATGTGTGCCTCAGTTCCTCTTGTTCCTCAAGTCCCATAGGGCGATTCAGAGATTGGCCCAGGTGGGTGATGTATATTCAGCAGGTTTGTGTCACATTTGAGGAACCCTAAGCTTAGGAAACCTCATCTTTTATAAGGGTTGCAAACAAGCCTTCCCAGCTGGGTCTACAGGTGTGAGCCGCCATGCCCAGCTAATTTTTGTATTTTTAGTAGAGATGGGGTTTCACCATGTTGGCCAGGCTGGTCTCAAACTCCTGACTTCAGGTGATCTGCCCGCCTTGGCCTCCCAAGCAGGGATTACAGGCATGAGCCACTGTGCCCAGCCAGGATAATTAAGTTTTTAAGCCTAACTGCACCTTAGTTAAATTTTATATTGGTAGTAGCACACCAACATCTTCTTGAATTGTGATTGTGACCCAACATGATTTGTTTCCTAATGTGGTGTCATCTTCAGATTTGAAGACTAGGTCATTTATGTCTTCATTTAGTGCTAAATATATTAATATTTTATACTTGAAGTTCAACAAAGTTTACATAAACCTAGTTATTATTCAAAATTCTTAAGAGCCTGCTATGTAAAATATAAGGGATTTTAGATGTGTATGAAAAGGAATTTCTTCCTTCCAACACTTTGGCTTTGGGCTTTTCATAGAAAACGCTGCTGCTGGTAGGCTTTGGAAGAGTGCCACTTATTAGTAGAGGCAGTTGACCTTAGCATGCAGGCAGAGCCAAGCTCTAGCAAGGTTGAGGAGGATGGAGACCCAGGAGGAGTGGGTTGTTGGTTGCTTTAGGAGATTTGAGTACTTCAGATATGAGAGCCTGAAAGAGGTTTGTATTTTGATTTTCTGTTGCCTGCCTATGATAAATGGGAGCACAGCCTTCACTAGTCTATAGTATTATGATTGTTTGAGTGAGGATGAGATCCTGGTGTTTTGGGTCACTTAGCTTCAGATCCTGGCTTGGACACTCACTTGACTTTTTAAGGTATTTTGGTTTCTTCATGTATAAGGAATAATAATGCCTAACTCATATTTTTCTAGAGAAGTAAGATAATATACAGAAAGTGCTATTTGTGCACTGGCTACATAGTGGGCACGTCTCTCTCTCTCTCTCTCTCTCTTTTTTTTTTTTTTTTT
>NW_016107475.1:418048-431028 GCF_001604975.1 Cebus imitator | reverse complement strand
TTTTGAGACAGAGTCTTGCTCTGTCACCTAGGCTGGAGTGCAGTGGTGTGATCTTGGCTCACTGCAGTCTCTACCTCCTGGGTTCAAGCAATTCTCCTGCCTCAGCCCCCCACGTAGTTGGGACTACAGGCATGTGCTACCATGCCCAACTAATTTTTGTATTTTTAGTAGAGACTGGGTTTTGCCATGTTGGCCAGGCTGGTCTCAAACTCCTGACCTCAGATGATCTACCTGCTTTGGCCTCCCAAAGTTCTGGTATTACAGGCATGAGCCACCATGCCTGGCCTAAAATACAATTTTTAAAAGACAATGTTTACCTTCTATTGAAAGATTCTGGTCTCTCATTTTGCCTAAGTTCCTGAAGAGTATCAAATATAGAGGCCAGGCAAGTGGCTCATGCCTGTGATCCCAACACTTTGGAAGCCTGAGGCAGGAGGTTTACTTGAGGCCACAAGTTCAATACCAGCTCGGGCAACATAGTGAGAACCTGTCTCTACAAAAAAGTAAAAAAAATAAGATAAAAAATTACCCAAGCTTGGTAGTGCCTATCTGTAGTTCCAGCTACTGGGGACACTGAGTTGAGAGAATCACTTGACCCAGGAATTTGAGGCTGCAGTGCTGTGACTGAGCCACTGCACTCTAGCCTGGACAATTGAGTGAGACCTTGTCTCTAAAATAAAGTAATAATAATAAAAAAGGATATCATTACAATAAAGATATTAAATCCAGTCCAACTTAAAGCATCAAAAAACATATTCCCTTTGCTATTATCACCCTAGCTGTGTGGAAACAGTGTCAATATGATTAAGCTTTATGATATGTGTCAAGATCATGATTATCTTGCCCCTGTCAACAATGTTTCCTCTTGTGTTCTTTTTTTGGTTGTGAGATAAGAGTCTCGCTCTGTGTCCCAGGCTACAGTGCAGTGGTATGATCATAGATCATAGTTTACTTTGGCCCTGAACTGCTGTGTTCAAGTGATCCTTCCACCTTGGCTTCCTAAAGTGCTGGGATTACAGGTATGAGCCACTGCACCCAGCCTTCCTCTCATGTTCTTAAGATGCAATAGTCCAAGTATCCTGATGTCACAGGTGGAATTACAAAGGCAGGAAAGAGTAAGTCCCTTTTGAGGAGCTTTGGGGAAGACTTTGCCAGAAGCTAACTTCCCCATTAGGCATCATTGGCCAGGGTAGTGATCACATGCTCAGTCCACCATGGAGAACAACATTATCATAAATGAGAGCTGAAATGGTGTAGTCGGGTGAGGAACCCAGAGATTATTACTCCAGAGCCCACATTCCTTCCGTTACTATAACATCCTGCCTGCCTGCTATGCTGGGGGCACAGTTGCCACTTCCTGGCTTTGGGAACATGGACAAGTTACTTTGCCTCTCTGTGCCACAGTTTCTTCATTTTTAAAGTAGGGATAGTATTAGTACCTACTTCATAGGGTGGTTGTGAAGATCAATTCAGTTAATGTACAGAAATTCCTTAGGAAAGTAACCTGGTACTTAGTAAATACTCAAAGTTAGCAATTGGTACTGTTATTAGCTACATGATCTTGGTCTATTAACCTACAATGCTAACTCTCTGGTCTAAATCATAAATATCACTTGCTCTCTCTTTCATTTTTCTTTATTGGGACAGGGTCTCACTCTGTTGCCCAGGCTGGAGTGCAGTGGCACAATCACGGTTTACTGCAGCCTCAACCTTCCTGGGCCCAAGTGATTCTCCCATCTCAGTCTCCTGTGTAGCTGGGACTACAGGTGTGCAGCACCATGCCTGGCTAATTTTTGTATTTTTAATAGAGACAGGGTTTCACCATGTTGCCCAGGCTGGTCCTGAACTCCTAGACTCACTGATCTGCCCACCTCGGCCTCCCAAATTGCTGCCATTGCAGGCATGATCCACTGAGTCCAGCCCATAGATATCTCTTAACTCAACTATTTGAATAGTCTCCTAATTTCTACTTCTACATAAAAAATACATAGTAGTTTTATTGAAAATAATTCACAGCTGAGCGTGGTGGCTCAGACCTGTAATGCCAGCACTTTGGGAGGCCAAGGCAGGTGGATCACCTGAGGTCAGGAGTTCGAGACCAGCCTGCCCAACATGGTGAAATCCCATCTCTACTAAAAATACAAAAAATTAGCGGGTATGGTGGCAGGCGTCTGTCATCCCAGTTACTTGGGAGGCTGAGGCAGGAAAATTGCTTGAACCTGGAAGGTGAGATTGCAGTGAGCTGAGATTGCATCATTATACTCCAGTCCGGGCAACGAGAACAGTACTTCATCTCAAAAAAAAAAAAAAAGTAAAAGAATTTACATACTATATAATTCACATATTCTGCTTCCACTTTGCATTCCTAGTCTTATTTTCTAGAGTAATCTTTTATTATCAATCTTTATTATCTTTCAATAATATCTTGTACCCTGATCAAAACCATCTGCTTTTTAGAGGGGTTAAGTTTAATTTTAAAATAAAGGGAAATAAAGAAAAGAATAATAATTTTAAAAACCTTCTCCTTGTTCTCAATCCTATTTACAAAATCTGCATTACTTACCATGGCTTTTAAGGCCCTATATCATTTAGTGCTTGTTGTGCTTTTTTTTTTTTTCTTTAAGACAGATTCTTGCTCTCTTGCCCAGCCTGGAGTGCAGTGGGGTGATCTCAGCCCAATGCAAACTTTGCCTCCTGAGTTCAAATGATTCTCGTGCCATAGCCATATGAGTAGCTGGGATTACAGGCATGCACCACTATGCCCGGCTAACTTTTGTATTTTTTGTAGAGACTGGGTTTCACTATGTTGGCCAGACTGGCCTTAAGTAATCTGCCCACTTTAGCCTCCCAAAGTATTGTGATTACAGGTGTGAGCTACTGCGCTGGGCCTCTTGTTGTCCTTTCCAACCTCTTCTTGTCGCACTTACTCTACCTTGCTCATTTGCATCAACCACATAAACTCCCTTTCTCTTCCTTGAAAATGTGAAGCTCATTTCCATTTGTACTTTGCTTCGTCTATAACCTTAGGCTGGGATGTTCTCTTTGATATTCCTCATAGGTGACTCCTTTTGGCATTCAGGTGTCAACTTAATGTGTTTTTCATAGAAAGGCTTTTTCCTGATGATCTGTAGGAGTCTCTGATCATTCCCTGGTACAGTGCTTCTCAACCTTTAATGTGCATGTAAAACACCTAAGTATTTTGTTGAAAATGCAAATTTTGATTCAAAGGGCTGGGATAGGGCCTCAGATTCTCTATGCCTGCCTGCCTTCCTTCCTTCCTTTGTTCTCCTTTCTTTCCTTTTTTGTTTTTTCTTTAGAGACAGGGGCTTCCTCTGTTGTCCAGGCTGGAGTTCAGTGTTATAATCTCACTGTAACCTCAGACTTCTGGTCTTAAGTGATCAGCCACCCAAAGTATTGGGACTACAGGAATGAGCCACTGTGTCCAGCTCAACACTTCTTTTTTAAACAGTGGTTCCTGGGCTGGATGTGGTAACTCATACCTGTAATTCTAGATCTTTGGGAGGCCAAGGTGGAAGGATTGTTTGAGCCCAGGAGTTCAAGACCAGCCTAGAGAACATAGGGAGAACCCCTCTCTACAAAAATGAAACATGAGCCAGGGATGGTGGTATGCACCTGTTGTCCCAGCTGCTAGGGAGGTGGGAGTGGAAGGATAGCTTGAGCCTGGAAGGTTGAGGCTGCAGTAAGCCATGATCATGCCACTGTACTCCAGCATGAACCACAGAACGAGAGACCCTGTTTAAAAAAAAAATAATAAAATAAACCATTGGTTCTTATCTTGTTTAAAAATCTGGAGGTTGTATATTTAGAGGACTTACCTCAGATTAAACATACTCACATATAATTTTCTTTTAAAGAACTCATAAATTATTGACAAATAATAATTGTATATATTTATAGGGTACACTCTGATGTTTTAACAGATGTATATGTTCTAGAAAGATTAAATCAAGTTAATAACATCCATCACCTCACCTCTTTATCATATTTTTGTGATGAGACCATTTAAAATCCATTATTAATTTTGAAATATACAATATATAATTTTATTTTAATTTCAAGAGGCTCCCAGACACCTACCTCTCCTTAAGTCTGTCATGGATGCTAACTCAAGACCTTGTTAAGAAAAAAAACCCCTATATTTATTATGTAACAATTCTTGTAAGGGTATCATTGACAATTTGCATTGGCTCTTCATTTTTGGATTGTGCCATTAAGAAGAGCATAATTATAAATTTGTAATTACTTAACAGGTTCTTTCTGTTTACTGCACAGACAAAATCAATCCCCTGAGACTGTGGCATTGCAGTAGAGAAAAGAGTTTACGTGATACAAGGGAGTCCCACACAGGAGAATTGGAATTATCCCTCAAATCAGTCTTTCTGAAGGCTTGGAGCTGAGGGTTTTTATGGACAATTTCGAAGGCAAGGGGCTAGGGAATGGCGCTGTTGATTGATTGGTTGGGGATGAAATCATAGGGGTATAAAAATCAATCCTCATTCGCTGAGTCCAACTCTGGGTGGGACAACAGGATCAGTTGAGTCATGAGTCATGAGTCCAGGTGGGGTCAGTCTGAAAGACATTTCAGCAAAACCAATCTTAGGTTCTATAACAGTGATGTTATTTGTAGAAGCAGTTGGAGAAGTCACAAATCTTGTGACCTCTGGCCACATGACCCCTGAGCAGTAAGGGATTATAGAAACTTGGCCTACATTTTAGCAGAGTTCAGGCCCCTCCCATAATTTTATTCTTGTAGGCTTTCATTAGTCTTACAAAGGTGGCTTTTGGTTTTTGAGCAAGGAGGGGTATGCTTTAAGGAGAGAGCAATAATATTTTCATAATTGCTTTAAAGTTAATCTGTAAACTAAATTCCTCCCAAAGTTAGCTTGGCCTGCACCCAGGAATTGTCAAGCACAGCTTGGAGGTCAGAAGCAAGGTGGAGTTGACTGTCAGATTTCTCTTACTGTCATAATTTTGCAAAGGCAGGTTCAGTTTATTATATATTATTTGTTAATGTAGTGAGATTAGTTAAGGGGAGCATATTAGCATAAACTTGGGACTCTACAGCTTCAGGAGAATTTTGTTTCAAATTTATGTTTTAAGGTGAAAATGGACTTCTTTTCTTGCAGATAGCATTTCCATAAATGTGGTGACTGTGTCTAAAACACTTTAGACTTTCTGTAAGATGTGTGGCATATGGCAAGCACCAACCTCACAACAAGATCAGGACAAGAAAAGCGAGGATTCTCTGTGTGCCCAAGGAAAGTGGCGTTATGACAGGAAGCAAAGTAGCTATCATAATCACAGGTAGACTAAGCTGATTTTCCAGATTTTCCAGAAAAAGGCTGAAACACAAAGAAGACTGTGCTGAGACTTGAATGCGTTGAGTCCAACTGCAGATCTAAGAGAATGCTGGCCACAAGAGATGCAAGTATTTTGAACTGGAAAGAGATAAGAGAAAGGGCCAAGTGTTGATCCAGTTTCTATGCATCATCTTTTGTTTTATTATGCAGATAATAAAATCTTGAGGTTACATTTACTTAAAAAAATTGTAGGAAATAAAAGTAATTACAACTATACACAAAGCCTGAGGAAACTCATTTTTTTTCCCCTCTGGTGAAAGTAAAACTAAATAGGAGTAATTGTTTTAATATTGAGGAAGATTTAATAGGTTATTCAGATGTAGGATACAAGATATTGACTAAATCTTACAGCAAGTGGGCTGTGGAGTATAGTAGGATCTTCCTAAAACTTAGTTTAGGAGAATATAGTGAAATAAGGTACAAAATTGAAATATTCGAAAGAATAGCGCAGGCTTTTTGGGTTCCTAAAGTCTTCCATTTTTGTTTGTAGATTAGTGTGTGGAACTTCTGAATGGCATTTTCCCACTGTCCATTTGGAGTACAATAAGACAAATTAATACAAATCAAAATAATATGGCAGCAGCATCACATAATTTGTGTACACTGATGTAGTAACAGATTTAATTTAGTACAGCTTTTGAGAAGTCTTTTGTATTTCAATTTATACAGCTGCTATCCAGGGCTAAGCTGGCCAATCTGTCAGCCTTGAGTATCTTGGCTGACTGATTCTCCTTTTATCTCTGCTGCCTAGCGGAATTTATGCCTCATATTCAGCGTACCTTGGTTTTCTTTTCTGAAAACTGGGAATGAAGTCTACACTGTTAAATCAAGATGTTAGGCTAGTGAAAATAAAAAGACTTTAAGAAAGACTTTAAGCCTCTCCAAAGGCAGATGCCAAGAGAAACAGTGTTTTGGCCACAATCCTGATATTTCCTGTGACTAACTTTTAAACAATTTCTTTGTTATGCTATGTTATGTTATGTTATGTTTGTTACGTTATGTCGTTATGTTATGTTATGTTATGTTATGTTATGTTATGTTATGTTGTGTTATGTTATTTAGATAGGGTCTTGCCCTGTCACCCAGGCAGGAGTGCAGTGGCACAACCTCCACTCACTGTAGCCTCAACCTTCCAGGCTCAAGTTATCCTCCAACCTTAGCACTCCAAGTAACAGTAGTTCCTACTAGTAGTAATCCCTACAGGACTACAGGTATATACCATTATACCTAGCTAATATATATATATATATATATATTTTGTAGAGACAAAGGTTTCACTATGTTGCCCAGGCTGGTCCCAAGCTCCTGGGCTCAAATTATCTTTACACCTCAGCCTCCTAAAGTGCTGGGATTATAGGTGTGAGCCACTGTGCCTGGCCAAAACAATTTTTATTTATTTTGTTTTTATTTATTTTAGAGATGAGGTTTTGCTGTGTTGCCAAGACTGGAGTGCAGTTGCCATTCACAGGCATGATCATGATGCTCTACTGCCTCCAACTTTTGGTTTCAAGGGCTCCTCCTGCCTCAGCCTCCCAAGTGGCTGGGACTACAGATGTGCTCCACTCTACCCAGCCTCAGCTTTTAAAAATTAGGTATTATTTATTTATTTGTCAATTTTAAGACATAAATAAATATGCTCTGTGGATGGTAGTCTCGGGCCTGTTGTGTTAACCCTTTTCTGTACATTATTTGTACTAAATATAATCCTTTGAAGTGAGGCTGTTGGGAAATAGGGGTGTGTGGGTATGTGAATGAGGGGGATATGAAGAGGGTGGGACTTTGTGCCCCACCTTCTCACTTTTCTCTTTAGTAAATTGAGGATTTGATGGAAGATTTTATATGAAAAAAGTACAGCTATTAAAGCTGTAAAACCATTTGGAAAACCACTCCTTTAAACAGTGAGATGAATTTCAAGCCAAAGATTGATAAAATCACATTTGGATTTTAGTAAGATCAGCCTTGGAGTTGGCAGAAGATATTTTACAGATCGAGGTGGTGGTAAATTTGGCACAATGGTGATAATCAGAGTCATAAATCAATACATGGAGGCTATACATTGATTTGACTTAACATAGTGGGGCATTTTGAAGGGAGTAGCCTACAGGTCAAAGCTGGATTAAAAGATTTTCTGATTTGCAATTGGTTAAGGAAAGAAAGCTTTTTTTTTTTTTTTTTTTTTTTTTGAGACAGAGTTTTGCTCTTGTTACCCAGGCTGGAGTGCAATGGCGCGATCTCGGCTCACCGCAACCTCCGCCTCCTGGGTTCAGGCAATTCTCCTGCCTCAGCCTCCTGAGTAGCTGGGATTACAGGCACGCACCACCATGCCCAGCTAATTTTTTGTAGTTTTAGTAGAGACGGGGTTTCACCATGTTGACCAGGATGGTCTCGATCTCTTGACCTCGTGATCCACCCGCCTTGGCCTCCCAAAGTGCTGGGATTACAGGTGTGAGCCACCCCGCCCGGCCGGAAAGAAAGCTTTATCTAAAAATTTGGGTTCAACAGTAAAGAATGTTAACTCTGGCTCATGAGCATAACCTCCTCTAGGCCCCACAGGAAGAAATTCAGAACCAAGAGCAGTGGTCAGAATTCAGTCCTCAGTTCCCTTTTATTCGAGGTCTGTGTGCCAGCGGATCCGTTTGGTAGGGGTTGGAATTTCTGAGAAACAACTCAATGACATATATTAAGCTGTTATCTTTAGTTTCTTTAGGGAACATCCCTAACTTCCTTGGCCATTATCTTGAGCTACTATTGTCTTTTTGCTTATCAAGTGGCTTATTTACTTCTCAGGGCCAGCTAGGTATCTGGAATTTCCCTTGAAGGAATTCCAGATTTTTCTTTATGTCTACATTGTGGGTGGGTGGGGGGGCATGGCAGGCCCTAAGAGAGATCCCTGCTTCCTTTAAAGGGCACAAGCTGTGGTGGTAGGATGAGGAAGGAGAGGAGAAATGGATTAGAGAGTATTTCACATACAAAATTGAGTAGCATTGATGATTCATTGGCTGAGAACCTGATTGAAGAGTGAATAGGATTGTGGGAGGGAGAGGAATAAATCAGTAATCACCCTGAGGTTTTTCACTTGGTTGACTCCAGAAATCTAAAAGAGAGGGTAGAGAAGAACATTTTTCTCTGGTTGTGAGATTCTCAAATCCTGTAACACTAACTGGGTATTTCAACAGTTCAATTCTGACACTCTTTATTTGGAGTGAGCATTACATCTCACAAGTAAGAGGGCTTAGTCCCACAGAATGCCTCCAGTTCACCTGCCAGCTACAAATGGGGTGCCCAGGCTACCCACATATCTACGTGGTGACTGCAAATTTGGGAATTTCCATAAACTTCTTTCCCTTTAGATCCAATAATTTGCTAGAATAGCTCACAGAACTCAGGGAAAAATTTTGCTTATGTTTACTGGTTTATTATAAAGGATATAATTCAGGAAGCCCAGTGGAAGAGATGCCTAGGGGGATACCTAGGAGGTGAATGCACCTAGATGTGTCCACCAACCAGAAGCTGTCCAAGTCTCCTTGAGTGTTTACAGAGCTCAATCTCTAGCCCCACCTTCCTGCGGTCAGTGTGTGGGGAAGAAAGTTCCAACCTTCTACCCACTTCGTCCTTCTGGCTACCAGCCCCACCCTAGCATCACCTCCTAACATGAACTCAGGTGTGATGCAATGAATAACAGAAAACACTCCTATTACTCAGGAAATTCCAAGGGTTTTAGGAACTCTGTACCAAGAACCAGGGACAAAGATTAAATGTATTTCTTATTATGCCACACTGGCAAATATCTCAAATTGCTGGAAACATTTAGGGAACTCTCAACCTGCATCTCCAGCTTTAACATTGAACCCCAAGCCTCATCCTGGTGCTGTGAGGCCCAGTGTTCCAGGAGACCCTTAGATTCTCTTTTGGAGGCCTTAAGCACCTATATCAGTTAGGGTACCACTTGGGCTTCTATAACAGAGACCCCAATTATACACTACTTTAAAAGCAAGGTAGAAGTTTATTATTCCCTTTTTGTTTCTTTTGGAGAGAGAGTCTTGCTCTGTTGCCCGGGCTGGAGTGCAGTGGTGTGCTCATAGCTCACTGCAGCCTCAAACTCCTAGGCTCAAGTCGTTCTTCCACCTCAGCCTCCCCAAGTAGCTGGGACTACAGGCATATGCTAATTTTAAGCCCGACTAATTAAAAAAATTTTTTTAAAAAATAATTTGTTATTTTTACTAGGGACGAGGGCCCACTATGTTGCCCAGGCTGGTCTCGAACTCCTGAAGCTCAAGTGATCTGCCCACCTTGGCCTCCCAAAGTTCTAGGATTACAGGTGTGAGCCACTATGCCTGGCCAGAAGTTTATTATTCTTTTACATAAAAATCCAGGTAGGCAATCCAGAGCTGGTTTGGCAGCTCAGCATTGTTGGAGAACCAGGCTTTGTGCATCTTGTTGCTCTGCTTTACTCAACATTCTGTGTGCATCTCATTGCCTCCTCCAGCTGCAGTCATTACACTTTTACTCCAGTTAGAGAGAAGGGAGGAAAAGGAAGTCAGGAGGATATGCCCTTTTTGTTTAACGGTGTATATCTGAACTACACACATTTCTGCTCACAATCCATTGGTTAGAACCTGCTCACATGGCCATACCTGACTGCAAGAGAGACCAGGAGATGTAATACATATCTGGGCAGCCATGCATTCAGCTAAAATTTCTACTTAGAAAGGGAGTACAGATAATGGAAAACAGCCATCCCTGTCTCCAACATTCGTAGTATATTTAAGGACTTTTTCCCCTCTTTTGGGGAAGCATGGAACTAACATTGTGACTGTTAATTCTTTTTGCTAAAGTAATTTTTATGTTATTGTGACAAAGGAAACGTGATGTTCAATGAAATGAATAAAACACTGGCAGAGTACCTTTGGGAAATCTTGTTCTGAAAAATATGCCAGGTTGCTGCTGTTTATTGTGGCTTCTAAACAGTAGGGAAGGAGTTAGCTGCTCATTAAACCTGCCCCAGATAAGGAATGAAATTACAGTTGGACCTCGCCACAATCATTTCTCTCCCAGGAGAGGCTAAAAATAGAATCAGAACACCATCCTGCTTTGAAGCAGGCACTCTTGCTGTGTCTCAGCTCTGTGTCCAACCCCCTAAAGGTTATGGAAAAGGGAAAAAGATCTTAGAAGCAGAGGGCTGAAATTGATACTGTAATATCTGAATGTTGTGTTGTCTTTGGGTAGAGAATTAAGGAGCAGTGGAAAACCCTTGGGACTAATCTTGAAGTCTCTGCCTTGGTGCTTAAGAACTAGAATTAGGGCTAACTCAAAGAAAGGCAGCTCCCTTGCTTTGGGAAGGAGATGAGGAACCCAGGTGGCTCCTTTAGTGGACTGGAAGCAAAGTAGAAGCTGTAGTAGGAATAGGCTTTCTGGAAGAGAGGTTACAATTATAGTTTAGGGATTTGGGGTTTATTTCCTTTTGTTAAAATAAAACAATTAGAAATATATTCATTGTTTAAATTTTTTTTTTGAGACTGAGTCTCTCTCTGTCACCCAGGCTGGAATACAGTGGCACAGTCTCTGCTCACTTCAGCCACTGCCTACTGAGTTCGAGCAATTCTCATGGCTCAGCCTCCCAACTAGCTGGAATTACAAACATTCACCACCATGTCTGGCTAATTTTTTTTGTAGTTTTAGTAGAGATGCGATTTCACCATTTGGCCAGGCTGGTCTTGAATTCCTGACCTCAAGTAATGCCCCTGCCTCGGTCTCCCAAAGTGTTGGGATTACAGACGTGAGCCACTGTGCCTGGCTTAAGATGTGTTTTATGTTATTTTTATCAAAATGACATTTACAAAACTGCTCAAATAGATACACTAATAACTAGTTAAAAGTTTGAATGTAACCCTTTAAAACATGTAGAGCACTGTGAAATGTATTTAAGAAAGTCTAAAATTTTATATGTTTTTGTTTATAGCCTATACAGTTCAGACATTTGAGAACATGACCCCAACTGCCACTTCAGAGACTTATTTGAAAGCTTTGGCTGTTTGTCATGGACCTCTGGACCACTATGATTTTCTGATCAGAGCTCATGAGCTAAAGGATGATGAACATCAAAGAAGAGTCATACAGTCTTTGCAGAAATTACATGAGGACCTTAAAGGATACAATATAGAAACAGAAGGCCTTTTTTCAAAGGTGAGGCTTATATGATATGAAAGATTAAATAGTTAAAAGTATAAGCATTTTCTAAAATGGATGCAATACAGTAAGGCACAGCCATGAAACACTGAAAAATTTCCACCAGTTCCTTTACACAAATTCTGTCGGATCCCCTTTCCTGGCCTTTTGATGTTCCATAGCTTTCTTTTGCCTTCAGGGATTTCAATGGCTTCATATTTAGGTATTTAAAAAATGCAGTCCAGTCTAAATAAAAACTTCTATGGAAATCAAAGCTTTCCCTTTCCTCTAGCTCAGGCCTCATCCAGGGATCAGCAGTGGAAAAGGAAGAGTGATGTGTTCTTTCCCTTTTCTTCCTCCTTCTTTCTCTGTTTGCCTGACTTCTCCAGGGTCAGAAGGAGAAGAATGAAAGATTAGAGTGAAGCAGCAGTCTTAAGTGACTAGTTTGTTATTGGGGGCTTTGTATGGTAGATGCTGACATGCTAGCTCTTTGTTGAGGGGCTTATACTGGTGGGTTTTTCAAGACTCTCATGGAGACCTCCACACTTCCCTAATCTTTGACTAACCTCTTACAACTCTGGGGAAGCAACTCACAACCCCGCATTCTGCTGACACCACCTTGCCCTTGCCCTTAGCCTTCTTGGCTGAGGTCCTTTCAGTACATTTCTTTTTTTTTTTTTTTTTTTTGAGACAGGATCTTGCTCTGTCGACTAGGCTGGAGTGCAGTGGCGTGATGTCTTGGCTCATGGCAACCGTCACCTCCTGGGTTCAAGCAATTCTCCCATCTCAGTCTTCCAAGTAACTGGGTTATAAGCGTGCACCACCATACTTGGCTAATTTTTGTATTTTTAGTAGAGATGGAGTTTTACCATGTTGCTCAGGCCGGTCTTGAACTCCTGACCTCAAGTGATCTACCCGTCTCGGCCTCCCAAAGTGCTGGGATTACAGGTGTGAGCCACCACGCCCAGCCTGGGACATTTCTTGTTAGGTCATCTTTTATGGTGCCTGTAAAAGCCACAGGAAGCATAACATCCCCTTTTTCCACCCATTTCTCCATGGGCAGCTTCAGTCAGCCTCCTGTCCTCAGACTTTTGCAAGTAAGAAGCAGGTACTAGTTTCTGTCTTTGTCATGAATATCCCCTTTCTCCTGGGGATATATGTCAAGTTCTCCTATGAACTCTTCACACGCTGCTCTGGCAGCTGCTTATGCATTTTCTTACCTAGGCAAGCATCCAGCTGGGGAGAGCAGTGTCTATCTCAGTTTATATTCTGTCCTCATCTCTTTGGATGCTTCTCTTGGGAACCCCTCGTATTTGTAATGAGATAGCAGAAGGGAACACCACGGCACTCTACCCAGCTAACAGCTTTCTACCTTTATCACTCTCTTCAGTTTCACTTTGGTTTTAGAGCTGTTTTGCCTTTTTTTTTTTTTTT
>NW_016107475.1:415674-417955 GCF_001604975.1 Cebus imitator | reverse complement strand
CCTAATTCCTGCGTGGATGTGACTAGTATGCCTATTTGTATTGATTGACTGACTGATTGATTGATTCTTGCTCTGTTGCCCAGGCTGGAGAGCAGTGGTGCAATCTTGGCTCACTGCAACCTCCACCTCCTGAGTTCAAGGAGTTCTCCTGCTTCAGCCTCCTGAGTAGCTGGGATTACAGGCACCCACCACTATACCCAGCTAATTTTTGGATTTTTAGTAGAGATGGAGTTTTGTCTTGTTGGCCAGGCTGATTTCGAATGACCTCAGGTAATCTGCCCACCTTGGCCTCAGTCTCCTGAGTAGCTGGGACTACAGGCACGCCTGAGCCAAATTATAGTCCCAGCCTGGGCAAAAATACAAAAATTAGCCAGGCGTGGTGGCAGCCATTTGTAATCCCAGCTGCTCAGGAGGCTGAGGCAGAAGAATCGCTTGAACCCAGGAGGTGGAGGTTACAGTGGGCCAAGATAATGCTACTACATTCTAGCCTGGGTGACAGAGTGAGACTCTGTCTTAAAAAAAAAAAGAATGAGGGCCAGGCGTGGTGACCAAACCTGTAATCCTAGCACTTTGGGAGGCCAAGGTGAAAGGAGAGCTTGAGGCCAGAAGTTTGAGATCAGCCTGGGCAATATAGGGAGACCCTGTCTCTACAATACAAATGAAAAACAAACAAACAAAAAGGAATGAAAATAATTTTACTTTTTAAAAAAGCTCCTGAGAGTATAGTTTTATTTTTATGTAAAGAAAATGTCTTCCCATTGTGTTAACACTATTAGTTGAAAGAAACAGAGATTCATTTAGATTGCAGAAAGAAATGGAGATTTAGAATAAGATTATACAAGAACATAGCAATGAAAGACATCTCCATTACACAGCTAGGCCTTACAGTGCTCTGCCGTTCATGTCATTCATTGTCTTGGTCCACTTGGGCTGCTATAATAAAATACCATAAACTGGGTAGCTTATAAACAACAGAAAATTATTTCTTGTAGTTCTGGGTGCTGGGAAGGCCAAGATCAAAGTGCTGGCAAATTCAGTGTCTGGTGAGTGCCTGCTTAACTATTCATGGGCAGCTGTCTTTTTACTGTGTCCTTACATGGCTGAAGGAACAAATGAGCTCCCTGAGGCCTCTTTTGTACGGGTACTAATCCCACTGAGGAGGGCTCTGTTCTCATGACCTCATCACCTTCCAAAGATCCTACCTCCTAAGAGCCTCACTTTGGGGGCTAGGACTTCAACATTTGAATTTTGGGGTGATCCAAACATTGAGATCATAGCACCCACTTACTCTGTTGTTCCTTTCCTCTCATGTCTGCTTCCACTTCTGTTCACTCTACCAACTTCCTTTTTTTGTTGTTGTTTTTTTGAGACAGAGTCTTGCTGGAGTGCAATGGCATGATCTCAGCTTACTGCAACCTCTGCCTCCTGGGTTCATGCGATTCTCCTGCCTCAGCCTCCCCGAGTAGCTGGGATTACAGGTGCATACCACCACACTCAGCTAATTTTTTGTGTTTTTAGTAGAGACGGGGTTTCACTATGTTGGCCAGGCTGGTCTTGAACTCCTGACCTTGTGATCCACCCACCTCACCCTCCCAAAGTGTAGAGATTACAGGCATGAGCCACCACACCTGGGCCCAACTTTTTAATTCTCTCTCTGTGTCTGTAGTTTAAATTCCTGAGTAAGGATCTCATAGGCCAACCAATGACTTCATCCCTGTTTGGGTAGAGCTTTCACATTGGGTTTCTTAGAGGTCATTAACCAGCGTAAAGATTGGTGCTCCAGTTATTGTCCCATGCAGGGCTGCTCTCCTGAGCATGGCAGTTGCTCTCAGAAGTGGACTGTGTGGCGGGCACCACGAGTGACCAGTCCAGCATAATGGATATAGGTAATAATGAGGAATTATTCCTTTTGATGACCAACTTCTTTTTCCCATATTTCTCAAAGTTTATAGGTGAGTAAAGAACCAAAAAGTTTGAAACATATAGACTGCTTATGTACTGCATATCTAGTTATATGTGATATATATATAGAGATATATTTGCGTATAGTATATAAACCATAATGTATAAAACTCTGTAATTATATAGGTTGTTATACAGATGGGCTTCCAAGTAAAATAACAATTTGGTTATGTGGCCTAGTCGGGAAACAACATGTACTCAACTGGATATTTTGTTTATCTGAGACTTGAACTGCTTTCCTGAATTTCGTATCTTGCTCCCTTTCTAGTCCTCTTCCTTTTGGAAATATATTCCTTTTTTTTTTTTTTTTTTTTTTTTT
>NW_016107475.1:383152-415239 GCF_001604975.1 Cebus imitator | reverse complement strand
TCCTTCCTTCCTTCTTTCCTTCCTTCCTCCCTTCCTCTCCTTCTTCCCTCCCTCTGTCCCTCCCTCCCTCCCTTCCTTCCTTCCTTCCTCCCTCTCTCTTCTTCCTTCCTCCCTCTCTCTCCTTCCTTCCTTCCTTCCTTCCTTCCTTCCTTCCTTCCTTCCTTCCTTCCTTCCTTCCTTCCTTCCTTCCTTCTTTCCTTCCAACAGGGTCTTGCCATGTTGCCCAGGCTGGTCTTGATCTCCTGGGATCAAGCCATCTTCCCATCTTGGCCTCCAAAAGTGCTGGGATTACAGGCATGAGCCTCTGCTCTTGGCCCTTATAGTTTCAAAAATCCACTAAATCTTTATTATTTTTTTATTTTTGAGATGGATTCTTGCTCTGTTGCCCAGGCTTGAGTGCAATGGCATGATCTCAGCTCACTGCAACCTCCACCTCCTGGGTTCAAGTGACTCTCCTGTCTCAACCTCCCGAGAAGCTGGGACTACAGGCTCACCCCACCATGTCCAGCTAATTTTTGTATTTTTAGTAGAGACGGGGTTTCATCATGTTGGCCGGGATGGTCTCGAACTCTTGACATTGTAATCAACCCACCTCATCCTCCCAAAGAGCTGGGATTATAGGCATGAGCCACTGCGCCTGGCCCGTAAATTCCTTTTCTTTATAAATTACTCAGTTTCTGAAGATAAAACTCTGACTTTGGACTGTAAACTTTTGCCTTGGGTATGAAACCTTGACGTTGCTGAAAGGAAAGTGGAAACTGTAAGGCACAACACGTTTGACCACGCCGCACTCTCTTTCTGATAGGCCATCAGAACAGCTAAGGAGAAGACAGATCACTCAAGAACTTAAGTTTTTTATTAGCTATAGCATTTCTGCTGCTGTGATATACATTCAGCCATTTTGGAGGAAAGCTGAGCAGTACTGGCTGCCCATTTTCATGTACTTTAAATAACCAATACTATTTCTCAAAGTCTTCATTTTATCATTAAATTCAGCTAATTACTACCTGTTTAAAAAATAAATAAATTTTAGAATATCTGAAACTTATAAGTAACAGAAAATGAACTAAGACATCTGCTAAGTAGGATTTATGATTTTTTGAACTTTGGATTTTGTTTTTAATACAGTTATTTAAACTTCATTATAGGCTGGGTGTGGTGGCTCATGCCTATAATTGCAGCATTTTGAAAGGCTGAGGTGGGAGGATTGCTTGAGGCCATGAGTTTGAGTCCAGTCTGGCCAACATAGGGAGATCCCATCTCTACCAAAAAAAAAAAATTATCTAGGCATGGTGGTACATGCCTGTGGTCCCACCTACTTGGGAGGCTGAGGCGGGAGGATCACTTGAGCCCAGGAGGTTGAGGCTGCAGTGAGCTGAGATCATGCCACTGCACTCCAGCCTGGGCGACAGAGACTGTCTCAAAAAACAAAACGAAACAAAACAGAAATAAATTTCATTATGGTGGACTTATTTTTCTTCCCTCATTGTACTCCTAAGAAACTTTCTGTAAGTCTGTGCTATAATATTAAAGTGTACCTTCTTCATAAGACACCAGATTAACCAATGTGAAAAAATTGGTGACAGACTACCAGGCTGCTTTCACCTACCTATGTAACAATGTTTTCTCTAATAAATTAACATTTGAAGATGTTGTGAGCAGATGACCATGCCATATGAGCAACAAACTATGAAGAATGAGCATTTATAAACACTTTACTTTTGTTATTGAATAAAATTTACAACCAGGTTAATCTGACACATTTAATGTATGCATAATTGTTATTGTGCTGTGAGGTAATTAGGCATAAATGGTAAGTAGTTCATGTAAATCACTATAATTAGAATTACTTTTACGCAGCCAAATCAAGCATTTCTAGAGTCAGGGAGGGAGAGAATTAAATAGAGTATGGAGCTACTCTGAAAATCTCTGTTTCCATTAATCAGGGGTTTGTAGGTAGCCAGGTTTTTTCATCTCTTGGGAGGAGACATTATAGCCCAAGAGACCTGAGAATTGGGAGCCACAAAACTCCTTTCCTTTTTCTCCTGCCCTCTACCAGATAATTTTCAGTTTTTTCCTAATGAGAACTTATTTTCAGCTTCCTCTTCTATCCTACCATCTTTTATTTGGATCCCCCCTCCTCACCCTTCCAAGAACAATGCATGAGGCAGATGGAAAAGAACTACTCAATTCTATTATTGCAGTCAGAGCAGCCACAGGCAATACACAAATCATTGTATTCCAATAAATCTTTATTTACAAAAACAGATGTCATGCTGGATTTAGCCCATGGGCCATAATTTGCTGGCCCTTGCTCTAGCTGACTGCTACCTGACTAGGTAAGAGGCCTGGTAGATCGTTAATTGTTTTCAAAGTACTGCTTGAACTTTACCTAGTCTAGCTTTCCAGTTTAATATTTCATTGCTGTATTGTATCCCTGCCTCTGTTCAAAAGGACCTATTCTCTGTTTCATTAAATAGACAAGCAGACAAATAGAACAAAATAGAAAGTTCAGAACATACATGGAAACTATATATTATTTTGAAATGACATTGTCAATCGGTAGGAAAAGGATGGTCTATTCACTAAATTGGGATGGGGTCATTGGTTATCTTTGTGAAGATTAAAATAAAATTAGGTACTTACCTCTAGAAATAAATGCCCTAAATTTAAAGTGACACTTTAGAACATCTTAAAGAAAATATAGAGGAGTAACTTTATGAACTTGGGGAAAGGAATAATTTATTTTCATTTTTTCGAGACAGAATTTTGCTCTGTGGCTCAGGCTCGCGTGCAGGGGTGCAGTCATGGCTCACTGTAGCCTTGACCTCCCGGGCTCAAGCAGTCCTCTCAGCTTAGCCTCCCCAGTAGCTGGGACTACAGGTGCATACCACCATGCCCGGCTAATTTTTTTGTATTTTGTAGAGATATGGTCTCACCACGTTACCCAGGCTGGTCTTAAAATCCTGGACTCAAGCAATCCACCTGCCTCAGCCTTCCAAAGTGCTGGGGTTACAGGCTGAACCATTGTGTCCAGCCAGAAGAATTTCTTATACAAGATATGAAAGTCCAATATGTATGTTCATGTTGTCCTGTAAATTAAAAAGTTTTTTAAAGTCTAACTTATAAAGGTAAATGCCAATACATTTGACTATGTTAAAATTTAAAACTAGTTAACAAAAGGTACCATAGAAAAAGTGAAGAGGTAGACAGCAAACTGGGAGAAAAGATTTTCATGAAAAATAATTGACTCCTGTCCGGGTGTGGTGGCTCATGCCTGTAATCCCAGCACTTTGGAAGGCTGAGGCGAGTGGAACACCTGAGGTCAGGAGTTCAAGACCAACCTGGCCAACATGGTGAAACCCAGTCTCTACTAAAAACACAAAAATTAGCCAGGCATGGTAACGGGTACCTGTGGTCCCAGCTACTCAGAAGGCTGAGGCATGAGAATCGCTTGAACCCAGGAGACGGAGGCTGCAGTGAGCCGAGATTGCACCACTGCTCTCCAGCCTGGGTGACAGAGCAAGACTCCATCTCAAAAAAAAATGCTGACTCTGTTGCTCTCTAGAATATATAAAGAACCCTGACCTGGTACAATGGCTCGCGCCTGTAATCTCAACACTGTGAGAGGCTGAGGTGGGAGTATCGCTTGAGGTCAGGAGTTTGAGACCAGCTTGAGTAACATAGTGAGACCTCAACTCTGCAAATAATAATAATAAAGAATATATAAAGAACTCCTACCATATAATAGAAAAACAAGGAACCTAGTAGAAAAATAGATAAAGGAGAGTCTTTTGGTTCAGAAATAACTAGCAGATGCCATAAGACTAGATAAACAAATCGGAATGTGTTTATAAAATGCAATGTTGCTTAGCATAGGGATGATAAACTATACATTCAGGTGGTTAATACTGAGGAGGAAGGGCACGGGGGGGCTTCAATTATAATTAATGCTTTATTACTTAAATTTTGAAATAAATGTCAACATAGATTTGATAAGGCTGAAGGGTGGGTGTTCCATATAGTCTTCAATTTTGCCTCTTTGTAATATTCCATTGTGAAAATATTTTACATGTAATTGTGAGATATTTCAACAGATTAGTTTTTTTTTGAGACAGAGTTTTGATCTGTCACACAGGCTGTCACACATGTGTCACATACCACACCATGTTCAGTGGTGCCATCTTGGCTCACTGCAACCTTCACCTCCTGGGTTTAAGCAATTCTCATATCTCAACCTCCCGAGTAGGTGGGACTGCAGGCATACATCACTACGCCCGGCTAAGTTTTGTATTTTTAGTAGAGACGGGGTTTCACCATGTTGGCCAGGCTGGTCTCAAACTCCTGGCCTCAAGTGATTGACTGCCTTGGCCTCCCAAAGTGCTGGGACTACAGACGTGAGCTACCATGCCTGGCCAAGTTAGTTGATTATTTTTTTTCATTTTGAAAAAATTACAACTTTTCTTGATAATATAATTCTACAGTCTACTAGTTCAGCATTTCCTTCTTACAGATAGACTGAGGGGGCGGATGTGGTGGCTCACGCCCGTAATCCCAGCACTTTGGGAGGCTGAGGCAGGTGGATCACTTGAGCCCAGGAGTTCTAGATGAGCCTGGGCATCATGGTAAGACCTCATCTCTAAAAATATAAAAATTGAAGCCGGGTGTGGTGGCTCATGCCTGTAATCCCAGCACTTTGGGAGGCCGAGGGGGCAGATTGCCTGAGGTCTGGAGTTTGAGACCAGCCTGACCAACGTGCAGAAACCCCATATCTATTAAAAATACAAAATTAGCTAGGTGTGATGACTCATGCCTGTAATCCTAGCTACTTTGGAGGCTGAGGCAGGAGAATCACTTGAACCCAGGAGGCGGAGGTTGTGGTGAGCCGATATTGCACCATTGCACTCCAACTCGGGCAACAAGAGCGAAACTCCTTCTCAATAAAATAAAATAAATTAAAAAAAATAAACTGTGGAAGGGGAATTATTAGCACAGTCCTCAGACAGGCATATGAAATATGTTTATAAGAGGGTTTTAGCAATGCAATGTTTTCCTCTTTCTGAAATTTCATAATCTGAATACATCTAAATCTGATCACACTCTTCTCCTGCTTAAGGCTTTCAGTTCCCTCAGGATAAAATACAAACTTAGTGTGTTTTTCAAGGTTCTTGAGAGCCTAGTCCATGCCTCTTGCCAGTCTTCTCTGCCATTGTTCTCTGCTGGCAATAAAACCCCCAGCTATGATGACCTGCTTGAAGATCCTTGGGTAAGGCTGAGACCTTATTTTGTCTCTGAGTCTGCTAAAGCTGCCCCCCACCCCCCGCATCCTTTTGTTATGGCTTATCTCACATTGCCCACTTGGTGACCACATGCTCCTCTAGTAGATATTATATTTCTTTTTTCTTTTTTTTATTTTTGAGATGGAGTCTCACTCTGTCACCCAGGCTGGAGTGCAGTGGGGCGATTTCAGCTCATGGCAACCTCTGCCTCCTAAGTTCAAGCAATTCTCATGCCTCAGACTCCGAAGCAGCTAGGATTACAAGCATTCACCATCATGCCTGGCTAAATTTTAGTAGAGATGAGCCAGGCTGGTCTTGAACTCCTGACCTGAAGTGATGTTCCCACCTTGACCTCCCAAAGTGCTAGGATTACAGGTGTGAGCCACCCACCCTGGCCGGTTTTTCTTTTCTTGGTCTTGTGGGCCTGAGGATTCCAGCCCACTGCCTGGCACAAAGTAGGTGCTCAATACTCAATTCATGTTTGTGGAATGCATGAAACATGAATGAGTAACAAAGCCATCACTGAAGAGTCGCAGAGCCTATCCATGTGTCTGTGTGAGAGTGTAGGTGTCTCCATTGAGTGCCCATATTCATGTGTCTCTCTGTGAATGTGTCCTGTTCTCATTCCCTCCTTAATATCAGTTCTTAGTTAACCCTGAAAATGCCTGGACGGCCAGTTTAATTTCTCAGATTCAGAATATCAACAGGGCTCAGAACAAGGGATATTTTCCGCATCTTTCTTTTGATGAAGCCCAGATTGGCTTGAGAATGATGCTGTGTCTCAGTAGTGGATGGAACTAGTAGTGGTCTGGAGTAGACCAGACCTAGCAGAGCTTCACCCAAGCTAGGCCAGAAGCAGAGTATCAGGTAGGAGTAAAGTGAACATGGAAGGATTTGCTGGGGAACTAGCCCCCTGTCATTTGTCTCCCAGTGGTACACATAGGAACTTATAAATGTTTGTGACTTGAATGCATGAGACCAAAAAGTCATTTGCATTTTTAAATTGTGTTATAATCAGAAATTGAGCCATTTCTTATGCTAGTAGTTTTAAAGTTTTAAGCACATCCCCAACTTATTTAGATACTTAAATAGGCTTAATTGTACTAGTAAACTGAGCAAGTTGATGTACTATACTTTAGGTTGCTGGGATTCTTTTGCAAATCAGCTAAAGATATTTCTAAAACTATTTTCATTTAAAGAGAATTTATGGGTACTAACATATAGATCAGTTTTTTAGTTTTTTTTTTTTTTTTTNATGGGGTTTCACCATGTTGACCAGGATGGTCTCGATCTCTTGACCTCGTGATCCACCCATCTTGGCCTCCCAAAGTGCTGGGATTACAGGCGTGAGCCACCGCGCCCGGCTCGCATTTGTGTTAGATGGAAATTGTGAATCCACTGTTCCCTCATATTGATCTCTTTCCTTTGTCCCTATCATAGTGTGCATATCTTCCTGAGTTTGATTCTAGTGTTCAAAGATAGGTGTTTTTCATACAAGATGTCCTGTCAAAGCAAGTCACTGAACCTACCTAGTGTTTAACTGAAAACAAAAACAAAAAACAGCAATCTCTTCCATTGCTTGTAGAAAAACTGGCTCAGGCCAGGTGCAATGGCTAACGCCTATAATTCCAGCACTTTGGGAGGTCAAGGCAGGAGTATGACTTGAGCCCAGGAGTTTGAGACCAGCCTGGCAACACAGTGAGACCTTGTCTCCACAAAAGAAGAAGAAAGGGGCCAGGTGTGGTAACTCACGCCTGTAATCCCAGCACTTTGGGAGGCCGAGGCAGGTGGATCACTTGAGGTCAGGAGTTCAAGACCAGCCTGACCAACATGGACAAAACCCCATCTCTACTAAAAATACAAAATTAGCTGGGCGTGGTGGCACATGTATCCCAGCTACTCGGGAGGCTGAGGTTGCAGTGAGCGGAGATCACACCATTGCACTCCAGCCTGGGCAACAAAAGCGAAACTCCATCTCAAAAAAAGGAAGGGAGAGAGGGAACTCTCTGTTAAAAGGTGTTAGCCAGGTGTGGTAGTCCACGAGTATAGTCTCAGCTAGTGGGGAGGCTGAGGTGGGAGGATCACTTGAGCTCAGGAGTTACAGGCTGCATTGAGCTATGATGGTGCCATGTACTCCAGCCTGGGCAACAGAGGCAAACCAGGTTCTCAAAAAAAAGTGTCGGTGTCAGGCACAACTGTCAGATATTCAAAGATAATTTCAATGGTGGGCTATTCCATCAATCAGGAAAGCAAAACAACCCTAGATATTTCAAGTGGAGAAGAACTTAGTATAAATTGTATGTTCCTTTTGGAGGGCAATTTGGTAAGATACATCAAAGCCTGAAGAGGCCAGCCAGGCACAGTGGCTCATACCTGTAATCCCAGCACTTTGGAAGGCCAAGGTGGGCAGATCACCTGAGATCAGGAGTTCAAGACCAGCCTGGCCAACATGATGAAACTGCCTCTCTACCAAAAAAATACAAAAAAAAGTAGTTGGGTGTGGTGGCATGTGCCTGTAATTCCAGCTACTTGGGAGGCTGAGACAAGAGAATTGCTTGAACCCGGGAGGCGGAGGTTGCAGTGAGCCGAGATGGTGCCACTGCACTCTACCCTAAGTGAAAGAGTGAGACCCTGTCTCAAAAAAGAAATAATAGAGGCTGGGCATGGTGGCTTACGCCTATAATCCCAGCACTTTGGGAGGCTGAGGCAGGTGTATCAGTTGAGTCTAGGAGTTTGAGACCAGCCTGGCCATGGGATAGTGAAATCCCATCTCTACCAAAAAATACAAAAATTAGCCAGGTGTGGTGGCCTGCGCCTCTAGACTCGGCTACTCAGGAGGCTGAGGTGGGAGAATCGCTTGAATCCGGGAGGCAGAGGTTCCAGTGAGCTGAGATCATGCCACTGCACTCCAGCCTGGGCAACAGAGTGAGACTGTCTCAAAACAAAACAAAGACGAAAGTGAGTCAATGCTCTGGTTTCAGATCATATAAATCTCACCTTTTACTAAAGAAAATGACTCAGAAAGCAAAGAGAGAAAGGCAATACCCACCTAGCAAGAAATAAGGCTGAGGAACACATAAAATTGGTTTTTTTTGTTTTTTTTTTTTTTTTTTTTTTTGGGACCGAGTCTTGCTCTGTTGCCCAGGCTGGAGTGCAGTGGCACAATCTTGGCTCACTTTTACCTCCGCCTCCCAGGGTCAAGCGATTCTCCTACCTCAGCCTCTCGAGTAGCTGAGATTACAGGCACCTGCCACCATGCTTGGCTAAGTTTTGTATTTTTAGTAGACACAGGTTTCACCATGCTGGCCGAGCTGGTCTCGAACTCCTTACCTCATGATCCACCCACCTCAGCCTCCCAAAGTGCTGAGATTACAGGCGTGAGCCACTGCGCACGGCCTCAGTTTTTTAGTTTGTAAAGATCTTCTTAGAAACCTGAAATGATCTACTTTTATCAAAAAGTGGTCCATGTTGAGAATGCTATAATGCCAGTTTTTAAAAGATGTAATTATGCTCAGCATTCCAGCTGGAATCATTGTTTCTGATTCTATCATTTTGGGAGATAATAATGCAATGGTGGGGGGAACGGAGAGAAACAGGAAAAGTAGTATTCCTGCATTTTAAACAAATTGAAAACAACACTTTTTATTTTAACAGCACCACCCTTATTATCTAATTGTCCTAGTGGAAATTATGCCAGCGTAGCAGGTGGATAGTGATCCAGAAAGGCAGAGGACGTGCTCTTTCAATGGATAACTTTGATGAGAATCACCTTGGATCATTTTTTGATGCTAGAATTTTAATATCATAAGGAACAAAGGATAATCTTAAAATCATTACATCAAATTATTTGGAATGATATACATTCTTTTATTTTGCAGTAGTTAAAGGCATAGTTTTGATAACAGTTTTAAAAGCAAATGTCTACAAATATGCAGGTATTTTTGAATAATTTTAGATTTAATTCAAGAGTAAAAGAAATACTGTAATTAGTCACCTTACCAAATTTTGTTCTGTTTTTTTTCCAACTTTTCATTTTGAAAAATTTAAACGATATACTTAGATCCACTAATGGGTAACGTTTTGCCACATTTGTTGAATCTTCTCTCTAAATATCTTATTTTCTGGAACCATCTACAAGTAAGTTGCCTCATAACACTTGACCCCTAAATATATCACATATAATGCCTAACAAAGACCTTTTCCTGCATAACTATATTATCATCATTACATTCAAGAAATTTAACTCTCATTTAGTAATGTTATCTAAAGTAGGATTGGCAGATTTAGCAAATAAAAGTACAGGCTGTCCAGATAAATGCGAAATAAATGTATGTATATATGTATGTATGTATATACGTATGTGTGTTGAGATGGGGTCTTGCTATAGCCTAGGCTGCTCTTGAACTCCTGGGCTCATGTGATCCCTCTGCCTCAGCCTCTTACATAGCTAGATTACAAGTGCAAGATGTGACATTTTTAAAAGGAATGTAGCATGATCTAACCTTGAATATGTGAACTACCTTGAGCTAATAGTTTACCTCATATACAAGAGATGTTGCTGTATTTCCCTGAAACATTTAAAATAACCGTTAGAGCTCCTCTGAGTTTGCTGCAGTGCCTGGGGTGCCTCAATGTGAGAACTTCAATTCTTTACAATATGTTGTATTGACTTTTTAGTACATGTGAGCATTGTGTGTTCACTACACATGCAGTATATATTATGTTATATGCTCTGTGTGTTTTATTATTTGTGTTTTGTCCCCTCTTCTATTCGTGAGTTCCTTGGAAACAGAATTGTTTTCTACACATTATTGTATCCTTATCACATAGCACAGTACATGCAGAGTACAGAGTATATGCCCATAAATGCTGGTTGAATTGTATGAAATTGAATCTAGGTTAATCTCCTAATTTTATTAATGAGAAAAAAAGGCCTAAGGTTAGCAGAAATATCTCACGTTCAGAAATATTTGTTAGTGTTAGGAGATCTTAGTTCTCAAATACAACCCAGACTTGAGCCTTTGCTTTTCAGTTAAGTAGAAACCTAAATTGGACATGTATCATATATTATAGGTAGTAACAGTGAGGTATATTGAAATAGATAATTTAAAAATTCCAAAGCTAAATATTATAATGTTCATCTTGGGATTGATACTTGGTAGTTACAGGCAAGATAGGGTTTTTACTAAAGGTTTTCTGTTTTTATTACTAAATCCTCAGGGAGATTATATAATGAAAACATTTCGGGCTGGGTGCAGTGGCTCATGTCTATAATCCCAGCACTTTGGGAGGCTGAGGTGGAAGAATCACTTGAGACCAGGAGTTTGAAACCAGCCTGTGCAACATAGGGAGATCTCATCTCTACAAAAAATGTAAAAAGGAGCTGGGCATGGTGGTGTGTACCTGTGGTCCCAGTTACTTGGGAGGCTAGTTTGGGAGGATCACTTGAGCCTGTGAGGTTGAGCCTGAAGTGAGCTGTGATGGTGCCACTGGACTCCAGCCTGGGTGACAAAATGACCGACACTTTATCTCAAAAAATCCAAAGAAACATTTTGGACTTTGGAGTCAGATTTGAAGTGCATTTCCGTTTTGACTCTGGCACTGTCTTTATCTTTGTCTTAGTTATGCCATCTGATTCATAAGTCATTTGCTAAGAGTGGGAATATTGATCTCTGAGAAAATTTTTTCCTACTACAACTATGATTGCAAAATATGAAATATTTTAAAAAAGAGCTCTGTGATCAGATAAGTTTAGGAAATGCTATGTGAATAACTGTCAGAGAATCACAATGCCATTAGTATTTCAAAGGCTCTGAGAAATTCTGCAGTAAACAAACTTCTTTTTGTTGTTTTTTATTTTTTTGTAGAGATGAGGTCTCCCTGTGTTGTCCAGGCTGGTCTTGAACTCCTGGGTTCAAGGATTCTTTCTGCCTCAGCTTCCCAAAGTGCTGGGATTATAGGAGTGAGCCACCATGCCTAGCCAAAGAAACTTTTAAACTTTGGTCCTGTGATTCAGTGTTTCTCTAACTTGAATACATGGCCTCTTCTAAAATGAACATCCATAAACATAATGCAGAAGTAATGCTTTATGCAGTAAACTTTAGAAAACCCTACTTGCAGCTGGGTGCGGTGGCTCACACCTGTAATCCCAGCACTTTGGGAGGTTGAGGTGGGCAGATCATGAGGTCAAGAGATCGAGACCATCCTGGCCAACATAGTGAAACCCCATCTCTACTAAAATACAAAAATTAGCTGGGTGTCGTGGTGCACGCCTGTAGTCCCAGGTACTCTGGAGGCTGAGGCAGGAGAATTGTTTGAACCCAGGAGGCGGAGGTTGCAGTGAGCCGAGATTGGGCCACTGCACTCCAGCCTGGAGCCTGGCAAAAGAGCGAGACTCTGTCTCAAAAAAAAAAAAAAAAAAAAGAAAAGAAAAAAAAGAAAAAGAAAACCCTACTTGCTTCACAGGAATTCTTTGTGTCTGACATATAGTGAGAGCACAACAAAAGATGCGAGACCCCATTCCCAAAACACACATCCTGAATTCTGGCTTGAAGACATTCAATGCTCTCTTATTTATTTATTTACTGAGAGAGAGTTTTGCTGTGTTGCCCAGGTTGGAGTGCAGTGGCATGATCTCAGCTCACTGCAACCTCTGCCTCCCAGGTTCAAATGAGTCTCCTGCCTCAGCCTCCAGAGTAGCTGGGATTACAGCCATGCACCACCACACCTAGCTAATTTTTGTGTTTTTAGTAGAGATGGGGTTTTACTATGTTGGCCAGGCTGGTCTCGAACTTCTGACATCAAGTAATCCACCCACCTCGGCCTCCCAAAGTGCTGGGATTACAGGCTTGAGTCACTGTGTTCGGCCTCAGTGCTCTTTTATATCTTGTGCTGCAGAGGTTCTAACGTACAGATGTCTCCAGAATCTTGTATTATTTTGGAATATCCTTGGCATTGGCTACTTTCTGTTAGTCCTGATATAATAAGAATGTTTTGTAGTTCTAAAGAGTAGTTTGAACAGTAGCAGTAATTAATGAACAATCTTGATTATGGAAATCACCATTTTAGAATTTTTCCTTTTTTGGATTATTATGAACAACTCATTCAGTGTTTCTGAGCCTGCTTTTTCTTAACCCTCAGGGATGGATCTCTATGGTGCCATCAATATAAAAATTATGTGATGTATTAAATTTGTTCATAGGAGTGAAGCTAATTTCCATTTGCTAATAATCTATAATCAGAGGACAGAGGGAATGATTTGGGAGTTGTATAAAGAATTACTGTGCCAACGTGCTTAGAAACTGCATACTCCTTTCAGAACCATTGCAGCTCCAATTGTGTAAATAAGGCAGTGGTCACTCAGCCATATTGCATTAGCCGTTCTACCTGGTGGCCATTGCTATGTGGAAGGAGACTCCTGCTCCAGGAAATGGTGGTACTTATACTCCAGGAGTGAATTTGGATACTGGTAATTGGGGCAATTTGCTGCCTCCTTTGCTTTCTTTGGTCCTTGGTGTTACCAGAAGGCTCAGGTGGCAGGAAACTCAACAAAACCCAATACCAGGACTGAGGGGAGGAGATTTTTATGACAACAGGGCATCTCTCCGCTTCTGTTTCTGTGTGTAGTCTCTATACAAATTTCACAATTTCCTGTCATAAGTTTGTCCCAGAAAGTTATATATTTCTTACCATTACCTGTAATTCATTAAGGCATTGATGCAACACTTATTTTTGAGTGTTGTAAGGGAGGCAAACTTTACCTCTTAATCTCTTAGGGTCTCTGGCTGGGCCCAAGAATTAAACTGAAGTAAGACAGATTAACAGAAGAAAAGCATACAGGTTTTTATATGCACCCAGGAGTCCCCATAGGAAAATGAAGACCTCAAAAGCAGATAGACCCAAGTGCTTATTACTAGGTTGAACAGAGTAGCAATCGTGGAGAATAACTAAAATATATGGAGTCCCCAGCTACTCAGGAGGCTGAGGTGAGAGGATCACTTGAGCCTAGGAGCTTGAGTCCAGCCTAGGCAACATAGGGAGACCCCATCTCTCAAAAAATTTAAATAGATAGATAGATAGATAGATAAATAAATAAATAAATAAAAGGTATGAGGAGACTAATAGAATATAAAAGTTATTTTAACAAAGTCTGTTTCTACAGATTTTTCTTGGTCTCAACTCCCCATCTCTGGTCATAAGAACTTTTCCTTTTCCATCTGGTATAGGGAAGGCATCTTTTCCGTATTTTACCTCCCTTTTCCCTAAGAAAAGGGGAGATCAGAGTGTCCTTTTTGCATCTACTGTTTTTCAAGCGTCTTTAGTTCAAAACAATCCTTATACCAAAGTGATATATTTTGGGATGGCATATTCTGCACCCTTTAGTGTCTACTGTGTGTGTTGCTTTATAGGTGCTTAGGCAATTAAGCCACTATCCCTGCCACGAGGAGGTCCTCTTATAGTTTAGAGTTCAAACTTTGATAAGAAATTTCTTTATGATCATGATGATGATGATGATTTTTGAGACAAGGTCTCGCTGTGTCACCCTGGCTGGAGTGCAGTAGTATGATCATAGCTCATTGTAGCTTTGACCTCCTAGGCTCAAGCGATCCTTCCACCTCAGCCTTCTGAGTAGCTGGGACTGCAGGTGCTCCTCACTGTGCCTGGCTCATATATACTTTATATTCTGATGACAATGTCAAATTGCCTCAAGAGAGATTGCAATAACTCATATTCTTGCCAGTTTATGAGCTCGCCTGTCCTCCTACATCTTTGTTAATATGGTGTCCTCTCAGACTTTCAGATTTTTGCCACAATGGTATTTCATTATTATTTTAAATCATACCTCTTGTATTGGGAATGAGATTATTCTTTCAACTGTTAAAGCCATTTGCAGTTGTTTTTCTTACTGATTGATTTATAAAAGCTCTTTGTTTATTAAGAAAATAAACACATCTTGCCATGTATGTACCTATGCAACAATCTTGCGCGATCTGCACAGGTACCCCAGAACCTATAGTACAATTAAAAAAAAAAAGAAAAAATAAACAAATTCTTCCTTTTTTTTTTTTTTTTTTTGAGATGAAGTCTCGCTCTGTTGCCCAGTCTGGAGTGCAGTGACATGATCTCAGCTCACTGCAACCTCTGCCTCCCAGGTTCAAATGATTCTTGTGCTTCAGCCTCCCGAGTAGGTGAGACTACAAGCACGTGCCACCACACTCGGCTAATTTTTGTATTTTTAGTAGAGATGGTGTTTCACCATGTTGGCCAGGCTGGTCTTGAACTCTTGGCCTCAAGTGATCCTCCTGCCTTGGCCTCCCAAAGTGCTGGATTACAGGTGTGCCACTGAAATTCTTTTAAGTTACTTTTTAATTTTTGTGGGTACATAGTAGGTGTGTATATTTATAGGGTACATGAGATTTTTTTTTTTTTCTTTTTTGAGACAGAGTCTTGCTCTGTCTCCCAGGCTGGAGTGCAGTGGCTTGATCTTGGCTCACTGCAACCTCCGCCTCCTGGGTTCAAGCAATTCTCCTGCCTCAGCTTCCAGAGTAGCTGGGATTACAGGCATGTGCCACCACACCCAGCTAATTTTTGTATTTTTAGTAGAGATGGGGTTTCATCACATTGGTCAGGCTGGTCTCAAACTCCTGACCTTGTGATCTGCCTGCCTCGGCCTCGCAAAGTGCTAGGATTACAGGCGTGAGCCACCGCACCCGGCCAAGGTGTCTTGATACAGGCATGCAATGTGAAATTATCACATCGTGGAGAATGAGATATCCAGCCCCTCAAGCATTTATCCTTTGTGTTACAAACAAATTATATACTCTTTTAGTTATTTTAAAATCTACAATTAAGTTGACTGTAGTCATTCTGTCGTGCTATCAAATAGTATGATTTATTCTTTCTATTTTTTTATACACATTAACCATTCCCACTTCCCTCTCCATCCAGCTGCCCCCACCCTTCCCAGTCTCTGATAACCATCCTTCTACTCTCTATGTTCATGAGTTCAATTGCTTTGATTTTTGGATCTCACAAATAAGTGAGAATATGTGATGTTTGTCTTTCTGTGCATGGCTTATTTCACTTAATATAATGACCTCCACTTTCATTCATGTTGTTACAAGTAACAGGATCTCTTTCTTTTTTTATGGCTGAATAGGACTCTTGTGTGTTCTTGTCTGAAATAACTGACACAGTTTTTTTTTTTTTTTGCAGTTTATTTGCTGTTTTTCCTTGCTTAGGATTTTTTCTAACAGAAAATTTTAATTTCAGTGTTTTTTGTTTCTTTTTTTGAGTTGGAGTCTCGCTCTGTTGCCCAGGCTAGAGTGTAGTGGCATGATCTCAGCTCCCTACAACCTCCACCTCCCGGGTTCAAGCGATTCTTCTGCCTCAGCCTCTCCCAAGTAGCTGGGATTACAGGGGTGTGCCACCACACCTCGCTAATTTTTGTATTTTTAGTAGAGATGGGGTCTCACCATGTTGGCTAGGCTGGTCTCGAACTCCTGACCTCAGGTGATTTGCCTGCCTTGGCCTCCCAAAATCTGGAATTACAAGTGTGAGCCACCACACCCTGCCTTAATTTCACTATTTTTAAGGTATCTGTTTTTTCCCTTATGGTCTCTGGGCCTATGTTTTATGAAATATTACACTTTAAGATTGTAGAAGTAAATAAATTGGAAGACATTTTATAAATCAACAGCTTATAAAGCTGTTGCTAAGAAGGATTACAAGAGAAGCGCAATTTGATTTGATGGGTCCTGGTTCCTGAGAAGGTAGATGGGATATGAAATCAAACACTAATACAGGAAGAGGAACTGTTTCCATTTCCATTTGAGGAGGAATGGATGCGTACAGACGTGGATGGGATTGCAGTTTCACATAGGAAGTTGAAGGACTTTCAACCCAATGCCTTCTGTTCTCTCTTTACGAAGAAGTAGGAGACATCATCTGAAAGTGATGAGTGAAATGCAGTTTAGCTTAATGGGAACTAAGAAAGTTCTAGAGATTCTTTGCAGAGACACAGTGAACTCACCAGGGAAACAGAATTGTTGACAATATGGAGGGCCTACAGAGAAGGTCCACATTGCATGACTATCAGATTTTTTCCAGCAATCTTTAACAATCTGGGTGAAGTTCATGAGAGGGCATATATCTTAGTATGAGATTTTTGTATTTTTAGCTATCTTTTTATCATTTATAATTTTATTAGATTATGGTTAGAGTACGTTTGATTTTTTGGAATGTATTGAAGTTTTCTTTCTGGCTTAGCATATGGACTGTATTTGAAATTGTGCTGCTTGTTCTTGGATGTATTCTTGGTTTATTGAGTTTAGAGTTTATATGTATGTAAATTGCTTGAGCTTACTAATTGTATTGTTCAGATCTTTGAGAGGGGTATGTCAAAGGGTGTGATGTTTCTTTTTTTCATGAATTATAGGTCTGGGTATAAACAGGTATTGGTAAGCACATAATGCTTGCAGTCTTTGGCATGATTATACAAGCAGAGGTGAGCAGTGAGGGGGAACTCCCTATGCCGGACCCTGCACCCAACAGATAAGGAGACAGCAGGTTGGAGAGTTGATAGGGCTTACCCAGGGTCACCTAGCTAATAAATAGCCAGCCAGAATTTATACCCAGATCTTTTGGGTTCAACTCTAATACTCTTCTGCCATATCTCTTTTGCTTGGTGGAGGTAGGTGGTAGGTTATCACTGTCTTCCGACATCATCCTTAAGCTTACGATCTATCCGAACAATCAAAAAGTTGATCCCACTGGATTGTCTTCAAAAGCCCATTAGAGAAACTGTCATCATCCTACTTTATAGACTCCTTAAGTTACAGGTAACTTGTGAAAAATCTTATAACTGGTCACTAGAGAAAATTATTTCAGATTTTAAAGTTTGGGTCTAATGTTACATGTGTGCATTTTGGGAGTCCAAGATTATCAGAGTCCTGGCAGAAAACAATTCACAGCAGATGCTTCAATAAAGACCAAATTTAGAGAATACTTAGAGAGGCATGGGCAGGCTTAAGGCAGCAAACAAGAGATGGAAGGCAAAGGAGGAGCCTGGTGAGAGCTGGAGCTCTGGCCTGAGGGATGGACTGTCTGTTGGTCTGGAGGAATGTGGCTCTATTGAGACACAGTTCTGAAGCAGGAAGGGGATGGGAGGGAACGACCCATTCCTTTCTATGCCCTTGCTCCTATTTCCTGCAAGGAATAGATCCCATGGGCTGAATCAGCCAGAAAGGTCAGTCTCTTGGGGTACAGGCAGGAGGGAGAAGGCATTGGGGGAGGGGAGCACGTGGAGAATAACCAGCACCGAGAAACAACGCAAGAGTGGAGTTCATGGTCCATGTTACAGCTGATTTCTGAGACATAGGACAAGTTATAGGGTATTAAATTTAAGGAAGGAAATTTAATAGAACAGAAAAATAGTGTTAAGTTCTGAGAAAATGTAAATTAGGAGCATGCAAATGATGTGGGTTCCTAAGGGACAGTCATTTTGAAGAAAATCCCATAAACCTAATTCTCCTTGAAATCACTACTGTTACAGTGAGGGGTGGGGAGTTGGGGAGGGATAACATGGGGAGAAATGCCAGATATAGGTGATGGGGAGGAAGGCAGCAAACCACATTGCCATATATGTACCTATGCAACAATCTTTCATGTTCTTTACATGTACCCCCAAACCTAAAACGCAATAAAATAAAAATTCAAAAAAAAAATTCAAAAACTTCTTTAGGACCAATTTTACAGCCTTCTGATTAGTCTTACTGTTTTCCATTTGATCCTCTCATCTTTCCCTTAAGAAATAGATTTTTAAGCCCCTTAAAATAATTTTAATAATTATTAGAAAACTGAAATTTTTATTAGGAGAATGTTAGCTTGTTTCTCCAAGTAAAAATGCTTGGAGTATCTAATATTGTTTAGATAGACTATGTCTGTGTCTATTGATTCTCATTAGAAGGGCATTCATTTTGTTTATCAATTTACTTATATTAAAATCTCCATCTTATACAGTATTCATGAGATACAAGGTATTTGTGATCTTAGATGTTTGAGGATCTTTTCTTTGGCACAGTGGTATCTCTTTGTCATCTAAATTATTACTATAAAATATACAATATGACAGATTATATAGGTTATATATATGTATAATATATATGTATATAGCAGTGTTTGCTAAAGTGCTATGGCTAAAATATATTGAGTTGAGAGGAAAAAATAGAATAGAGGACCCTGAGTGCAACTTTTTCTTTTCTTTTTTGAGACGGAGTCTCACTCTATTGCCCAGGCTGGAATGCAATGGTGTGATCTCCGCTCACTGCAACCTCTGACTTCTGGGTTTAAGTGATTCTCCTGCCTCAGCCTCCTCCTGAGTAGCTGGGATTATAGGTGCCCACCACCATGCCTAGCTAATTTTTGTATTTTTAGTAGAGATGGGGTTTCACCATGTTGGCCATGCTGGTCCTGATCTCTTGACCTCAAGTGATCTACCTGCCTGGGCCTCCCAAAGTGCTGGGATTACAGGTATGAGCCACCATGCCCAGCCAACTTCTTCGGTTTTTTAGCAGCATTCAGCTCTCTCCATGCAATCTTTCCCCCTATCTTTGTTCATTTCTTTTGCCTGAACTTCATTTATTCAGCCTATTTGCATATAGCAGTATTAGAATAGGCCTTAAACTATTCCCACAAAATGTATTGCAAAGAATTATGAATTGCTATGACACTCAGTTACCTAATACAAAATGCTGCTTTCAAAAGATTTCAAATACACAGAATATACTTAGACATTATTAGGTTTTATGCAAGTTTTCCAATTTGAAGCTGTTCTAAAATTAAGAGCATAATGCTTTTTCTGGCAAGTTGAAAATAGGATAACCAGTACATGATAATGGTTCATATAAGCAACAACAGCAAAAAAAAACAAGAAAAATTAAGAAGTTTTGGCAGGCATAGAAAACTGTTTTGAGTGGAGATTTAAGAATAGATGGAGAGTTAACATGCAGAGAGACAGCAGGAAGCCATCCAGATGGCAGAGCCAAAGCAAAGAAGATCCTTTTGTCTGGCCTAGACCTTAGTGAGATCTAGAAGGTACGAGCTACATTCAATAGAGAAAGAAAGCCAAAAGGAACAGGAAAGCAAGAGAGGTTTCTGCGGCAGGTTGGAATGAACCCACAAATTATAAAAGAAAAACAGGCCAGGTATGGTGGCTCATGGCTGCAACCCCAGCGCTTTGGGAGGCCCAAGCAGCAGTTTAAGACCAGCCCAGGCAACATAGTGAGACCCCATCTCTGCAGGATAGTTTGTTTGTTTCTTTATTTTTTGAGACAGAATCTCATTCTGTTGCCCAGGCTGGGTGTAGTGGCATGATCTCGGCTCACTGTAATCTCCGCCTCCCGGATTCAAGTGATTCTCCCACTTGAGCCTCCCAAGTAGCTCAGGTTACAAGCATGCACCACAATGGCCAGCTAATTTTTGTATTTTAAGTAGAGACAGGGTTTCACCATGTTGGCCAGGCTGGTCTTAAACTCCTGACCTCAAGTCAGCTGCCTGCCTTGGCCTCCCAAAGTGCTAGGATTATAGGCATGAGCCATGGTGGATGTAGTGGTGCCCACCTGCCCCAGCTACATAGGTGGCTGAGGCAAGAGGATTGCTTGAGTCCAGGAGTTCGAGGCTGCAGTAAGCTACGATCATGCTACTGCACTCCAGCCTGGATGACAGAGTGACACCCTGTCTCTAAAATAAATAAAATAAAATACGACAAAACCAAAAGCATTATGGATGAGACCCTGAAAGCTAGGTTTTGAGAATGTTCTCTGCCAAATTATTGACCACTCTGGTTGATGCTAAGTGGCATAATCTTTGCTTTTTTTCTGTCTTACCCTCCCTTTCTGAATTCACTCCACCCTATCATACCTTGGTTTTTGCACAGATGTTTAGGAAGCGCTGCAGAGTTTTAAGGTTACTCTTCTAAGTGGAACAAAATTCAAGTTGGTTGTATTGGTTGATAATAGCATTAGGTAAGAGAAGTTCCATGTTGCTTTGTTCCCAGAGCCCTCCAGTTTCCAGTTTTGCTCTGGACCTGACTGCCTTCCTGACCTGCAGTGCCACTGTGGTCCTGGAAGCAGGCCTTTCTCTGACAAGCTTTTTTCCCTCCCAGGGGCCCTCTGCATTTCACAGAGCCTACATTTTCTTCTTGCTTAGTGGGAAGTTTTGTTCATACCCTGAATATATGAAAGGGCAATTTTCCATTTTCACACTTGATGAATAGATTGGATAGATAAGTAGGTAATCATTTTTCCTCAATTGAAACAACTTTTTTTTTTTTTTTTTTGAGACGGAGTTTCGCTCTTGTTACCCAGGCTGGAGTGCAATGGCGCGATCTCGGCTCACTGCAACCTCCGCCTCCTGGGTTCAGGCAATTCTCCTGCCTCAGCCTCCTGAGTAGCTGGGACTACAGGCACGTGCCACCATACCCAGCTGATTTTTTGTATTTTTAGTAGAGACGGGGTTTCACCGTGTTGACCAGGATGGTCTTGATCTCTTGACATCGTGATCCACCCGCCTCGGCCTCCCAAAGTGCTGGGATTACAGGCGTGAGCCACTGCGCCCGGCCGACTTTTTTTTTTTTTTGTAAAGATGGGGTCTTGCTTTGTTGCCCAGGTTAGTCTCAAACTCCTGACTTCATGCTATCCTAATGCCTCAGCCTCCCAAACATCATTTATTGAAGAGACAATTTCTTTCTCCTGCTATGCTTTATATAGTTTTAGTACCCTCTCTTATTTTCCCTCAGTATATTATTATATTTTCTTCACTTTTATTTTTATTGATTGAATGAGTGAGAGAGGGTCTTGCTCTGTTGCCCAGGCTGGAGTGCAGTGGTGTGATTTCAATTCACTGCAATCTCCACCTCCTGGGCTCAAGCAATCCTTCCGCCTCAGCCTCCCAAGTAGCTGGGGCTGCAGGAGTGTGCCACCATGCCTGGCTGATTTTTGTAATTTTTATAGAGTTGGGGTTTTGCTGTGTTGGCCAGGCTGGTCTCAAACTCCTGAGCTCAAACAATCTGCCCACCTTAGCCTCCCAAAGTGCTGGGATTACAGGTGTGAGCCACCATGCCTGGCCCACTTTTATATTTGAGGGGTTTTGTTTGTTTGTTTGTTTGTTTGTTTTGCTGTCTAGATAGTCCTCTGTTTCCTTTGAGTTTATTCCCCTCTGTATATTTGTTCTGATATCTGACTTTTATCTTGGAATTTTTTTCCAAGTATCTATTGACCATTGGCACTAATAAGCTGATTGAAGCTCCATCTTGAGAGCTCCAGCTTGGTGACTGGTGTGCTTTACCAGAAGGTAACCTGGTAGGGATCTAAGTCTTTCTTTGGGAGAAGCTCAACCAACCTAAGTGCCTTGGGGCCTTTTTATCTGGTGATGATTCAGTTTCTCCAGAAAAACTCTTCTACTGTACTCTATTAATTGCTGAAGTTGAGCCAAGCTGCCATTGTTTGGGGAGCCCATCTGGGAAAGAAGGGAAAGACTACATGGCTAGTAAATGGTAGAGGGGATGTGCATTCAAGTTGTGATTGTGAACCCCTCGTTTTGGGCCACTGTGGTTATTGCCTCCTGTTTTGAATCCTAAGAGGGGCTTCACAGCATTTTTTTTTTTCTAATTTTCTTTTGTGGTAAATACACACATAAGATTTACCATCTTAATCATTTTTTAAGAGTACAGTTCAGTGGTATTAAATACATTCATAATGTAATGTAAGAATCACTGCAATTTATCTCCAGAACTCTTTTAATCTTGTAAAACTGAAACTCTGAACCCATTAAACAATAATTCCCCATTCCTTCCTCTCTCCAGCCCCTGGCAACCCCTTTTAGTAGCGTGTGTGTGTGTGTGTGTGTGTGTGTGTGTGTGTATGTGTATGTGTGAAAAATTGAAGCCAGACGCAGTGGCTCACGCCTGTAATCCCAGCACTTTGGGAGGCCGAGGCGGGTGGATCACTTGAGGTCGGGAGTTCGAGACCAGCCTGATCAACATGGTGAAACCCCGTCTCTACTAAAAATACAAAATTAGCTGCCTATAATCCCAGCTACTTGGGAGGCTGAGACAAGAGAATTGCTTGAACCCGGGAGGTGGAGCTTGTGGTGAGCCGAGATCATGCCATTGCACTCCAGCCTGGGTAACAAGAGCGAAACTCTGCATCAAAAAGAAAAATTGAGACAGGATCTTGCTCTGTTGCTCGGGCTGGAGTGCAGTGGTGTGAACACGGCCCACTGCAGCCTTGACCTCCTGGGTTCAAGCAATCCTCCAACTTCAGCCCCCTGAGTAACTGGGACCACAGGTGTCACCACGCCTGACTAATTCTTTTTAACTATTTGTAGAGATGAGGTCTCCCTATATTGCCCAGGCTAGTCTTGAACTCTTGGGCTCAAGTGATCCTCCTACCTCAGCTATTCAAAGTGCTCAGATTATAGGTATGAGCCACAGCGCCTGATTTCTACTTTCTGTCTCTTTAATTGTTGTCTTTTCTAAGTACCTCATGTAAGTGGATCAGAGTATTTGTCTTTTTGTGACTGGTTTATGTCACCCAGCATAATGTTCTCAAAGTTCATTCATGTATATGTTAGAGTTTTTTCCCTTTTTAAGGCTGCATAATATTTCAGCTTTACAGACTTTTACATCAAGTTTTTTCTTATTGTAGATAAATAGCCCCTATTGGTCCTGTATATAAGACAGTTAGGAAGACTGTGTAAATGATTAGATTTAATTATTTGCATGGTAGAGATTTATAATTTGTTCTTAATTTGCAGCTTTTTTCAAGGAGCAAACCTCCAAGGGGCCTGTATGTTTATGGAGATGTTGGTAAGTGTATTAAAATAAGTTTTTGGTGGGCAAAACAGAAAGTTTCCCAGCTTTTGTTCAGGGATAATTTCTATTTCTATCCCTCAATCTATACCAGCAAGGGAATAGAATGAGGCAGGGTAATGTAGGGAGAGAAGAAAGGGGAGAGAGGGCAGTTATCTCAGCTTTTACTTTACTTCTTATAGGGTACGGCTGTAGTCTAGGGAAGAATTAGTCACCGTGTTAGGGTGCAAACATTATTTAATGTATTAAGTAATTAATCTCAGGGAAGGAAATCATCTATAAATAGGTTATTAGGTTATTAGGATTCCATTACTCATTAACTCAGCTTAATACTTTTTTTTTAAAATAAACTGTTCTTTTTTTTTTTTTTTTTTTTTTTTAAATCCCACTCCGTCGCCCAGTGCAATGGTGCAATCTCGGCTCACTGCAGCCTCCACCCCCTGGGTTCAAGCTATTCTTTTGCATTTTTTAAAAATCATAGTTTAAGTTCTGGGCTATAATTGTAGAACGTGCAAGTTTGTTGCATAGGTATACACGTGCCATGGTAGTTTCCTGCACCCATCAACCTGCTATCCACATTAGGTATTTCTCCTGATGCTATTCCTCCCTGGCCCCTGCATCTGCTGACAGGCCCCAGTGTGTGATGTTCTCCTTCCTGTGTCCATGTGTTTTCATTGTTCAACTCTCACTTATGAGTGAGAACATGCAGTGTTTGGTTTTCCGTTCTTGTGTTAGTTTGTTGAGAGTTATGGTTTCCAGCTTCATCCATTTCCCTGCAAAGGACATGAATGCATCCTTTTTTATGGCTGCATAATATTCCATGGTGTATATGTGCCACATTTTTTTAATCTAGTCTTTCATTGATAGGCATTTGGCTTGATTCCAAGTCTTTGCTATTGTGAATAATGCCGCAATAAACATACTTGTGCATGTGTCTTTATAGCAGAATGATTTATAATCCTTTGGGTATATACCCAGTAATGGGATTGCTGAGTCCAATGGTATTTCTGGTTCTAGATCCTTGAGGAATTGCCACACTGTTTTCCACAATGGTTGAACTAATTTACATTTCCACCAACAATGTAAAAGCATTTCTATTTTTCCACAGCCTCACCATCATCTATTGTTTCCTGACTTTTTAATGATCGCCATTGTAACTGAGATGGTATCTCACTAAACTAAGCCCTTAGATGAATAATTTAGTTGTTCTTATCTTTAATTTAGTTGATAGTAGATACTCTGAATGCATAGGTGGTAACATTTCCTTGGTCTCCCAGTTCTAGACGTTGGGTAGAAAAAGATTCACACTTTGATGGAAACCTTCTGAGTGGTCACTTCTTTCTAGGCTTTCCTAATCATGTAGTGTCTTGCTTATGAAGTCTTCCTTGACCTCATTCTTACTGACATACTCTGTTTTGTGGTTTCTATTTTCTTCAAACAAATCCTTTTCTCCTATTCTTAAACCTCTCCTTGGCTACCTTCAGTCACTGATGTCATGAAGGGGTTTCTGCTTGGCTTTATTGCCTCCTTGCTTTCAATTATTTCTTTGATGTCTTTTTTAATTTTTTAATTTTAATTTTTTGTAATCCCTCAGTTTACTGTCAATCAATTATTTCTTCTTTTGGTATACTCAAAACGTACATTCACATGTAACAAGATCAGTTTTGGACCTAAACTAATATTCACACTCTAGGCTTCTCTATAGCCACATTTGCGTTATGAGGGAGTGGTGGCAGCAAATATTATCTTAGTGAAATTTTTAGGAAAAGAAAAAAAAAATGGGCATCGAATAAGTAGTTTTAGTGCCTTAAAGATAAAACTGTTCTTTCCCCCTCCTTCTTTTTCTAATTTGTCTACTGATGCCTTGCACTGAATGTTCATTTTATATTTCCAGATTTAGCTAATCTAATAAAAGAGAATAATTTAGCTCACAAAAGTGAGCATTAGAGATTGCCCATTAAAATTCTTCAAGTTCTTGAAAGTTACAGAAAAGCTCAAACTATTCTTTTTCTTAGTTCATTGGCTAATTGGTACTTTTGAGACCGTTGTATACTTACTTCTTATTTAGAAAGGAATTTATAACAGACACTTGATTGATTTTTTGTTTCTGTACCTTTGTGTACCATTAATGATTCTCTGCCTCCTGAGAACATTTACTTCCAGTACCTTCAGTTTCATATTCAGTCATCGCTAAAATCAACAACTTTGTTCCTCCTGTTACCTTAACCACCTGACCGTAAATGGAGATGGTTAATAAAGCATAACTGCTTCCACTTCTGTAAAATGACCTTTTTTTTTAAAACCCTATGAATGTTGTTGAATTTTAGTTTAGAAAATATAGCCATATAGTAACTAATTGAAGGAAGGCACATTACATGTCACTCATCTAAGTGCTTGATAGCAATAGAAAAGATGTGATAATACGGGATGTTCATATAGTTTGGGTATGTGGCAACCTTTGGTTGGAAACATCTTTATAATATAGAGAAGGGAAGAGAAAGGAATTCTGAAATGGGAAGTGAGACGGATATTTTGGTGGCTATAATAAGTTTAGTTCAGACTACTTTTAAAATAGAATAGGTCAGACATGATGGCTCACACCTGTAATCCCAGCGCTTCGGAAGGCTGAGGCGGGTGTATTGCTTGAGCCCAGGAGTGCAAGACCAGCCTGGGAAACATGGAAAAACCCTGTCTCCACAAAAAATACCAAAATTAGCCTGGTGTGTTTGTATGTGCCTATAGTCCCAACTACTGGAGAGGCTGAGATGGGAGAATCACCTGAGCCTGGGAGGTCAAGGCTGCAGTGAGCCATGATGATGCCACTGCACTCCAGTCTAGGCAGCAGAGTCAGACCCCCATCTCAAAAATGAAACAAAGTAGTTAATAAAAGATCAAGTTTTCATTTTGGGGGGCTCTCTGTCTGGGAGAGCAGCCTCAAAATACCACCATAAGCTCTTGTTCTTTATTCTTTTCCTTTTTTGGACTTGGAAAACAGATATTATATTTTAAGAAGGCTGGGCATGGTGGCTCATGCCTGTAATCTCACCACTTTGTGAGGCTGAGGCAGGATGATCACTTAAGGCCAGGAGTTTGAGGCTAGCCTGGGCAACAGGGTGAGACCCCATCTCTACAAAAAAAATTAAAAAGTTAGCTGAGCATGGTGGTGTGTGCCTCTGGTTCCACCTACTTGGTAGGATGAGGTGGGAGGATCACTTGAGCCTGGGAGATCAAGATTGCAGTGAGTTGAGGCTGCACCCCTGCACTCCAGCCTGGACTGCAGAGTGAGGCCCTGTCTTAAAAATAAACAAATAAATTGAGCTAGGTGTGGTGGCTCACACCTATAAACCCAGCAACTTTGGGAGGCTGAGGGGGCGGATTACTTGAGGTCAGGAGTTCGAGACCAGCCTGGCCAACATGGTGAAACCTTGTCTTTACTGAAAATACAAAAATTAGCCTGGCATGATGGCAGGTGCATGTAGTCCCAGCTACTCAGGAGGCTGAGGCAGAAGAATCGCGTGAATCTGGGAGGCAGAGGTTGCATTGAGCTGAGGTCACACCATTGCATTCCAGCCTGGGTGACAGAGCAAGACTCTGTCTCAAAAATAAATTAAAATAAATAAATAAAATACAGAAGTAAACATAAAAAAATAAACATGCTTGAGCCCAGGAATTCAAGGCTAGCTTGGGGAACATAGCGAGACCTCATCTCTTATGTTTTTAAGAAAAATTTAAATAAATAAATTTTTAAGGAGACTTCATGGGACAGACAATACCTATCCGGGAGCACTCCCTTTCCACTCTTCATTCTTGCACTCTATTTGGGCTTTGTCCTGCTCACTTCACCTCTTTCTTCATGGATATGTTGAGATGATTGACTCAGATGGACCTTAAATCCTGAGAGCTGCAGTAGAGTTGATGAATGAGTTGGAGGGATTATTATCATGGTTCAATCTTGAAATGAAATATTTTGTTATAAAATGTTTATCACATCCCATGTAGAAGCCAAAGGCTGCAGTCGTCGTATTTTGTGGCTTCATGCATACCCTACAGCTGGCTTTCTCACAACAAAGTCTCAGCTCTTGACCAGCCAACTGCGGTGGTGATGGCAGGGTTAATGATTTCTCTAGTACATTAGAAGAGAATAAAAGTACATTTTGCTTATCAGCCCCTTTTCTGCTGCCTCCTGGTTCCACCTCACCTGTTTCACATTGACACTGGGCTCTAATTTCACCAGTTGAAAGGTAGGCTGGTTTTAAGGTTAGGAGTTACGAAGCTTGGATAGGTTCTGCCTGGCTTGGATGCAGGGATACATGTGCCTACTACACACCCAGGATGTATTATAGAACCTATTACCCCTGTGCTACAAATCTGTACAGCATGTTACTGTGTTGTATACTGTAGGCAATTGTAACACAGTGGTATTTGTGTATTTAAACATATTTAAACAGAGAAGGTGCAGTAATAACACAGTCTAAGAGATAAAATATGGGATGCCTGTTTGACCATGAATGGACCGGATGTTGCTCTGGATGATTCAGTGAGTGAGTAGTGACTGAATGCGAAGGCTGAGGACATTCCTGTTTACTACTTTATACAAGATGTTATCAGTGCTGTGCACTTGGGCTACACTAAATTTATAAAAAAAAAATTAATTGTGCTTCCATGTTATGATAGCTATGATGTCCCTAAGTGATAGGAATGTTTTAACTCCGTTGTAATGTTATGGGGCCACAATTGTATATGTGGTCCTTTGTTTTTTTGTTTTTGTTTTTGTTTTTTACAGAGTCTTGCTCTGTTGCCCCGGCTGGAATGCAGTGGCACAATCTTGGCTCACTGCAACCTCTGCCTCCCAGGTTCAAGCAGCTCTCCTGCCTCAGCCTCCCAAGTAGCTGTTACTATCGGCCCACACAACCATGTCCAGATAATTTTTGTACTTCTAGTAGAGACAGGGTTTCACCATGTTGGCCAGGCTGGTCTCGAACTCCTGACCTCAAATGATCCACCCACCCCGGCCTCCCAAAGTGCTGGGATTATAGGCGTGAGCCACTGCATCCAGCCTGTGTAGTCCATTGTTGACCAAAATGTCATTATATGCGTTACTGTTTATAGAAATGCAGTTGATTTTTTGATGACCTTGTATCTATGATCTTGCTAAATTTAGTTATTAACTCTGGTGGTGATTTGATAGATTCTTTAGGATTTTTTTGTTTATATACAATTAGGTCATCTGTCAGTAAAGACAGTTTTACTTCTTTAAATTTTTATGCCTTTTATTTCTTTTTGCTGCCTCCTTGCACTACTAGGACCCCCAGTACAATGCTGAATAGAAGTAGTGAGTGTAGACATCTTTGCGTCAAATTATAGGGGATAAGTGTTTAGTCTTTTACAAATAAGCATATTAACTATAGGTTTTAAAAATATATTCAATTGTTTTTACTACGGCAAAACACATAAAATTTACCCTTTTAAACATTTTCAGTGTATAATTCAGTATCATTAAGTCTGTTTACATTGTTGTACAACTGTTACCAGCATTCATCTCATCTTCAGAACCATTTTTATCTTCCCAAACTGAAACTCTGTGTCCATTAAACAATAACTTCCTATTCTGCCTCTCTCCCATGTTTTCCACATCCCACCCCCTGACTCCTCTGGTCCTGGCAACCACCATTCTACTTTCTGTCTTTATGAATTTGATTATTTCCAGTACCTTACGTAAACGGAATCATACAATATTTGTTCTTTTGGGTTTGGATTATTTCACTTAGCAAAATATCTTTAAGGTTCATTTATATTATTGTGTATTACATATGAGTTGGATCCCTTTTTATGGCTAATATACTTGGTATGCATGGGGGATTGGTTTCAAGATCCCCTTGGATACCAAAATTTGAGGAAGCTCAAGTCATATAAACTTTGCATGTTGTCCTGTATACTTTAAATCATCTAGATTACTTATAACAATGTAAATGTTACATAAATGTTATAATAGTTATTATGCTATATTGCTTTTTGTTTACATGATGATGATGATGGTGATTATTATTATTTTGAAGCAGGGTCTTGCTCTGTCACCCAGGTCCTGGAGTGTAGTGGCTGGTTTCTCAGCATGCTGCAGCCTCCACCTCCCAGGCTTAAGCAATCCTCCTGCCTCAGCTCTTTGAGTAGCTGGGACTACAGGCATGCACCATCATGCCCAGCTAATTTTCATATTGTTTTTGTAGAGACGGGATTTTGGCATGTGACCCATGCTGTTCTCAAACTCCTGGGCTCAAGTGATCCGCCTGCCTCGGACTCCCAAAATGCTGGGATTTTAGGCGTGAGCCATTGCGCCTGTTCCGCACAGTATTTTTTATTTTAAAAATATTTTTGATCCACTCTTGGTTGAATCTGGGAATGTGGAAATAGATACAGAGGGCCAATTGTATCATTTTATGTGTATACCACTTTTTGTTTATCCATTCATCCATTAATGGATGTTTGGGTTGTTCCATCTTTTGACTATTGTGAATAATTCTGCTGTGAATATTGAAGAATAAGTTTCTGAATCCCTGCTTTCAGTTGTTTTGTGCATACACTCAGAAGTGGAATTGCTGGATCCTGTGGTCACACTATGTTTAATTTTTCTTTTTTTGTTTGGACACAAAGTCTCTCTCTGTTGCCCAGGCTGGAGTGCAGTAGCACGATCATAGCTCACTGCAACCATGAACTCCTGGGCTCAAACAATCCTCCCATTTCAGCCTCCCGAGTAGCTGGGACTATAGGCATGTGCCACCACACCTGGCTAAGTTTTAAAATTTTTAGTAGAGATGAGATCCTGCTATGTTGCCCAGGCTGGTCTTGAACTCCTGGGCTCAAGTGATTCTCCCTCCTTGGCCTCCCGACATGCTGAACTTATAGGTGTGAACCACTGCACTCAGCCTGTGTTTAATTTTTTGAAGAATTACCATACTGTTTTTCACAGTGACAGTACAATTATTATTCCCACCAACAATGCACAAGGTTGCAATTTTTATACGTCCTTGCTGACACTTCTTATTTTCTGGGTTTTTTTTTTTTTTTTTTTTTTTTGTAATAGACATTCTAATGTTTGTGAAGTGGTATCTTGTAGTTTTAATTTGCTTTGCCCTAATGATTAGTGAATACATTTTTGGTTAGGTAATTCATGACTTTACTCTGAATCTATAAGTATACTACGCTACATGCATCAGACTTTGAAACTTTATTAAATCTTCTGGGTAAATACAATTATTTAAAATCTGCTAATCACTATATCAAGAGATACCGTACTGAATATTTTTGCAATGAATGACTTTCCATCAAAGTGACTTTTTCATTAAAAAAATGTCTGGTGAATTGTTTGTTCATATACAAAAACATTCTGACATTCAAATGGCATGGACCCAGTGTTATCTTGTGGCATGGAGGAAACCCAAAAGATAGGATTCAGATCTTCTTACTTCCTGAAGTGCCTTTGGATTCTAGTAATTGCAAAGGAATTACTAGACAGGAAGTAATCTTGTGGTGGTGGGAGACGGGGAAGTAGGGAGGATGTGAGACTGGACCAGCACATGCTGGCCTGGCTTACTGAAGAATGCCAGGTACAAACTGAGCTTGGGTCACTGACCCGAAAGCCCTAGACTTTCTGTGAGGGAATAAGGCATTTTGTGCATACCTGCATTAAATGCTCAGGCTGTTGGCTATTCAATTACAATAGTTTCCCTTTATTCACAGAGGATAGTTCCAGTGGATGCCTGAAACCTCACATAGTACAGAACCCTGTATATCTATGTTTTTAAAAGAGAAGGCCACTAAGTAACTAACGGGACGGTAGTGAATACAGTGTGGATATGCTAGACAGAGGTATAATTTATGTCTTGGGTGGGATGGAATGGGATGGTGTGAGGTCTCTTCGTGCTACTCAGGATAGCTGCACAATTTAATACTTATGAATTGTTTATTTCTGGAATTTTCCATTTAATATTTTTGGACTGTGGTTGATTATGGGCTTTGGGTAACTGAATTCTCAGATAAGAGGGTCCTACTGTACTAATGCAATTAAAATTAAAAGTTTTAGAGTGTTGAAAATTAGATAATTTAATTATAAGGATTGATCGTATCAGAATTTCCTCAAGTAGGCCTTATTTTGAGAGATCTATATTCTGTTTTTAAAAAATGGAAGTGTTCTAATTGGCAGCTCTCCAGCTCTAATCTACATATATGATTCCTTTTCAATATATATGTTAGATACTAATCTTTATTTTTCACCTTTCTTCTCTTCTTCTTCTTCTTCTTTTTTTTTTTTTTTATGAGGTGGGTTCTCACTGTGTTGTCCAGGCTGGTCTTGAACTCGTGGGTTCAGGCAACCCTTCCACCTTAGCCTCCCAAAGTGCTGGGATTACAGGTGTGAGCCACCATGCCCAGCCCCTTTTCTTATTTTTCATTTTTGAATTTTCTCATAGTGCCTAAAACAATTCCTCCTGCATAGTAATGACCCAATAAATATTTAATTACTTAAGTTATTTTATTTATGCTAATGTCTTTTAGAAGAGAAGACTAAATCTTGCCAGTTTATGAAAATAGTTTTCAGGGGGAAATAGCCCCTGTAATATTAACTAAATGTTGTATTTCCTAAAAACAGAATTTTAACAGAAAAGATTAATATCAACGTTTTATTTTTAGCTAGTTTAATATACAAAGTAAACTCTCCCTTCTAAAGAAGTGACATAGTCTTCAGCTTCCCAGCGGAAGAGTGTGGTTTCATTATCTCAAAGCTAATGAACCATCATTACAGCAATCAGTACATACTGTTTAATAGTATTCTTAATTTTTTAAAATTTTTTTATTTTTAAGGTACAGGAAAAACAATGGTGATGGACATGTTTTATGCTTATGTGGAAATGAAGAGGAAAAAACGGGTTCATTTTCATGGTTTCATG
>NW_016107475.1:376220-383132 GCF_001604975.1 Cebus imitator | reverse complement strand
CAATCATCTGAAAGAAGTGATTTTTTTAGTGGGGAAACACTACAAAATGGTTTTCTTCATTGAATGAACATATAATCTTTATAAAATTAGATTTTTGCTTGCAGTAAGATTTTATTTGGTTCCACTTGTTTTGTGCTATATTGAAACAGTCAGTAATGTGTCCAGAGTTGGTCCTTAAGACCAATTTAATACTTTTAAATCAGAGAACAGAGATTGCTGTATTAAGCTCAGGCATTTTCTGTTTCTACTAAGGGTCAATAAAAAATGTTAAAAATGCACCTGTTTAAAGAAGTGATTCTTGATTAGGTCCTTTACTCTGTGTTACCTTAGCATGTAGGCATTCAGTTTGAGTATGCATGTAAACTTTATTGCTTTGCTAGCGATCTTACATTATTTCATGTTTGCAAGATTTGTCTACCATCTGCACTATAACCTCCCCAGAGCAGGAATCATTTGTTTTTTTCCTCTAATACTTGTAGCATTTAGTACACACATAATGAATGAAGTGGACTGGGAGTAGTGTATTAGGCTAGAGACAAGGGTGCACTCCGATTCCATATGCCAGACATAAGATGCACTACTTGGGCAGGATCACATCCTCTGCTCTCATTCCCGAAATACAGGACTAAGATGGATGTGTTGATGCATCTAGTCACTTGTCTATTACCTTGTCATTTCTGAAATGATTGAAGAGTAGAAATGGAATGACCTTGAAGTTTCCTTACAACTATAAGAACATAATATTGGAACAACTTATTTTGAGATAAGAAAATGCAAACAATTTCAGTAATCAAATTTGATTATATGTGGAATTTGAACTTAATTTTATGTCCGTACTAAAGTTTCATTTAGAGATTTAAAAAATATAATTATCTAAAATGTACTAATATATTTTATCTGTGTTTAATTTCATCCATTTAAGGAATACATCGCCTTAAACAAAGTTTGCCGAAAAGGAAACCAGGATTCATGGCTAAATCCTATGACCCAATAGCTCCCATAGCTGAAGAAATCAGCGAAGAAGCATGTCTCTTATGTTTTGATGAATTTCAGGTAAAGTAGAGATTTTTCATAGATGTAGAATAGTATATTGAATGAGGTATGAAGATTTAAATTTTGCTCCTGATTTTGTCATTGTTTTATAAGGTGATTTGACACATTATCTCTTACTGCTTCAATTTTACTATCTAGTTCAGGAGCTGGCAAACCACAATCTGCACAGCTGCACAGGGCAAATCTGACCTGCCTGTTTTTTTATGGTTAGCGAGAAAAAGAAGAGTTTATACACACACACACATGCGCGCACGCGCGCGCGCGCGCGCACTCACACACACACACACACACACACACACACACACGTATATATTTTAAGAGACAGGGTCTTGCTCTGTCACCCAGACCCAGGCTGGAGTACAGTGTCATAATCATAGCTCATTATAACCTCAGACTTCTGGATTCAACCTCCTGCCTCAGCTTCCTGAGTAGCTGGAACTATAGGCTCATGCACCATACCCAGCAAATTTTTAAAACAAATTTTGTCGAGATTAGGCCTCTCTATGTTTCCCAGCCTCATCTCAAACTCCTGACCTCAAGTGATCCTCCAGCTTCAGCCTCCCAAAGTGCTAAAATTACAGGCATGAGCCATGATGCCCAGCCAAGTTTTTATATTTTTAAAGGTAGCTGAAAGAAGAAGAAGAAGAAAAAGAAGAAAGTACAACAGAGACCTTATGTGGCTTGCACAGCCTAAAATATTTGCTATTCAGTCTTTTATAGAAAAAGTCTGCACACCTCTAAATTTTGGTAGATGACTGTACATCTCCCCTATACCACAAAGATAATGTAATTATTGTAAAACAATGTCTTTAAAGATGTTCCAGTATTTTTAAAAAGTGTTATCTAAAGAACAAGTGATTCATCTCATTTAAGCCTCACAACATACGTATCTGTGATAAAGGGAGGGAATTGCCTTAGTTGAACTTTTAAAGTTTCTCTTAGTTTTAGGATTCCCTGAAATTATGCATTTAAATTGGTAGTGAGTTATTTCCTGTTCTTCTGTGTTTTATAATCCGAATTAGTGGGAAGATGCTATGGCCAAGATGCTTTTATCCCAAATCATGCATGACTGGTCTCCTTGAGCAACTGGTACACATACCTAACAATAGTCTAGATTTATGATGGAGGAGAAAGAATTTTCACCAGCAATGCTGTTACACTAAACCATCTGGGGAAGAGGGATCTTTGCTTCTTTCTTCCTTCAGTCATATTAAGACAGACTGGACCACTTTTGTATTTAGAACTGCAAAGGTCTTCCAAGGAAAGGCTTTGTGGAAAAGAACAGATGCTCTCCTGCCACTCTGAAGAGACATACTAACCACATCAATGTTTTGCAGAAAAAGGGCCTCGCTGAGTTGTTTGAAAAAGCTCTAAGTTGGCCGGGCGCGGTGGCTCACGCCTGTAATCCCAGCACTTTGGGAGGCCGAGGCGGGTGGATCACGATGTCAAGAGATCGAGACCATCCTGGTCAACATGGTGAAACCCCGTCTCTACTAAAAATACAAAAAATCAGCTGGGCGTGGTGGCACGTGCCTGTAATCCCAGCTACTCAGGAGGCTGAGGCAGGAGAATTGCCTGAACCTAGGAGGCGGAGGTTGCGGTGAGCCAAGATCGCGCCATTGCACTCCAGCCTGGGTAACAAGAGCTAAACTCCGTCTCAAAAAAAAAAAAAAAAAGCTAAACTCCGTCTCAAAAAAAAAAAAAAAAGAAAAAAAAGAAAAAGCTCTAAGTTAACAGTTATACTGCTTTCAAGAACAAAAGTCAGTGATGAATCAATAGGAGCTATTTCTCTTGATTTTCTATTGCTAGCCTTTTAACCAAAATATCTCTAAATAAAACTGAACTGGCATAGTTACATTTTCGATTAAGGTATTGAAATTAATTTTTAAGAGGCATATTAATACTCAGCCTTGTAAAATGATCCATAGTTTACAATGCATTTTTACATCCTTATCTCATGTAATTCTACAAAATAGTTGATATCTCCATATAGAGATGAGAGAGATAAAGGCATTAGAATTTCCTAGGTATCATGTAAAAATCATTACCCTTAACTTAAAAAATGTAGATTTCAAAACTTTCAGAGAAATGATTGACATGTTTTTATGGCATAAGCGTTATTGGAAGGCAAGACTTAGATGGTTAGGATGCTATGAAATTCTGGCTGTGCAAAGCAGGTGATCCTAGAGAAGATACAGAGCAAGCACGGCACCTTGCCCAGTCGGTGCAGCAGACACAGTGTCATGGGCTCATGATACTTTTAGGGATCAAGAAAATATTTTAATTTCTTTTAAAATTTGAAGACATAAATGAATATAACAATAATTACTCCAGCCTGTATCTATCTATTCTGTATTAGATTTGTACTTATACCAACATAGATGTAATGTTTTTTTAATTGAGGATGGGACTCATGAAAGTAAAAGTTCCTAGGGCTTACAAGAGTCATGATACCACCTTGATAGTGAAGTCCTACCAAAAACCTGCCTGGTTGTGCTGACATACTCCATTGGATTCAGATTTCCAAAGGTTGATATGTAAATAGAAATAAGGAAACAAAAACAACTATCAGGACACTAATGTTCCAAATGAGCTGAGTCTTGCAAAAGAAATGCAGGCCACAAAAAGGACTTTTCAGATTGCATATTGAGTATAAGAGAGATCCAGGGGAGACAGGCTCTTATAAAATGTTGCTTGCTGATGCAGAGAAAGCAGATGTGATAGAGATGTCTGTTACTGCCTGCCCTGTGCAGATTGCTTTGATATTTATTCATTCATCGACTCATTCATCTCAGTTGCCTTTAAGGCCCTTATTCCCTATCACAAGACAGAGCCCTATCTGTCCCACAGCTAAATGGACCATGCCTGGACAGCTGATCTATGAGTAGCTAATCCACAAGCTTGCCAGCAATCTTGGACTTGTGTGGTGTGGCTTGGAGAATGGGTCAGTCATAGCCCCTTTCTCATGAATTTGAACTAAATGTCACAGAGGGAAGCTCCTCTTAGTAATGAAACAGAAACAAAGAGATATAGAATGTAATTGAATCACTTTAAGAGAAGGAGTACTAGGGTGATCCCTAGACAGCTGCTGAGCTCTCCAGAGCAACCTCCAATTCCAAGCCAATCCCCAGCTCCAGTTCCCATAAGGTGCCATCAGTATTGTCCCCATTCTGGAGTTTCAAGTAAATCTCTTTTCTTCAGCTGGATCTCTGGTGCCTATTTCTTGCAAACACTCTTAATGAGAATAGAACTATTCAACTCATGTTTTGCTCCTATCTGCTATTTTGAGAGGTATTTCCCTATGATCTGTAAAAGATGGCATAAACATTGATAAGAAGAACTATGAGGAAATGTCACTTTCCTTAATATGAAATCTGTTACCTCCAGTGGAAGGAGAATTAATCAATGAACTAAAGCCCAGGAAGAGAAAGATGACATATCTACTAGGAATGGCTTTTGGCCGTAGGAAACAGAAAACACAACTTAAAAGGGTTTGTACTCCAATGGGAAAATATTCTGTTATATAAGATAGTGTCATTTCCCTTGCTCAAACCCTTCTGCTTCCTCTCTGACCTTCTGTCTTACAGGTTCAGCCTCGCTCATTGCTCCCTACCGTTCCCAATCTTATTTTCTTCATAGATTAAGGAACCACAGTTAGTAGTTGGTCATTATACCAACTACTTATTTCCCACAGGGCTCTGAAGAAAACATGCACAGAGATGATAAAACAAGACAATGCCAAATTGATTGCTTTCATTTTATCCCAAATTTTAGTGTAGGGTTTTTTTTTTCATTCCCAATTATTGCATAATATAGCATTCTTATTTGTTAGAGTTGACAGCATGGGAGACCCTATTCCCCTGAGCAAGTTTGGTCTGAATGTCCTAGAATGCAAAATGTTAATAGTCTTGCTCTTTCATTTCCTTTACAATTCCAAACTGGAACCTTGGAGCTTACTGCTGCATGCAAGAAAAGGCTGATATTTGCATCTACCCAGTATTGGAAGAGCCACAGAAAGTGAAAATAGAAGGGCAAGAGTGTGCCCCCTAAGGGAAGAAGTGATCTCTGCTAGTTTCAGTATCCTGAACTATCTTCCACAGGTCTTAAAGAATCTTCGTCAATATACCAAAATTAGATGATCACAAGTTCAAATCTCTACTTATCTCCCTCCCCTAAAATTCAAGAGGGTGAAATATACTCCAAAATGTTGCTGCACCAACACTCTGATCCCCACCATCCATACAATTTATAACAAACAAGCAGAGCCTTTGCACTGGGCATTCTTTCTGCACAGAGTAGTCCTTCTGTTCTGAGAGCCCCCACCTAAATTGGGTTCTAGCACCAGAACAGCTGGTAACTCTGCCCTAATAGGAAATGCAGGGAGCTGGACATAGGTGTTTATAATGTGCCTTTCACAGGATACTTCTTTCACCTGGAGGATGGCCTAATGCGTGGTTGTCTGATATACTGGCAGATAATTTTGTGGCTCTTGTCTGACCTGGCCCAGTTTATGCCTGTCTGAAGATTGCTCTGGCCCTGGGAGCCTGATATTGTGTTCTTGGCATCCCAGGAAAATCCTGCCTGGGGCAGACCCTGGTTCTTCAGCTGGAAGGTGCAATTCAATACACCACTACAAAAGAAAATAAGTTTAAAGATTGATTATTTACAGATGCTGGACGGGGAGGGAGCGACTAGTCAGAAGGGCAGTCCTCCATCCCCAGTCACAGGAGGTAGGAATGAAGAGTCAGGCAGAGAGAGAGTGTGGCAACTAACAGCGTGTGTGTGTGTGTGTGTGTGTGTGTGTGTGTGTGTACACACATATATGTATAGGAAAAGGATGTAGGTCACTATGTTTGGGAGCAAAAGCCTGAATGGTTCGTTTAAAGTAAAGGAAGCAGCAGAAAAAGTGAGGAGCCCCATCTTGTAAGCAACAGCTATGCCTCTAAGCTCTTATCTCTGGCCACAGGCTTGAGCCATTGGGTTCTACTTTTAATGCTTAGCCAGCAACTTTTGCTGTGTGATTTCCCTCACACCCTTACATATTCCTAAGAGCAACTCCCTCGTTTCTTCCTGTCTTTGCTCAATTACCTCCTTAACAAGGCCCATTTCCAATCCCTATTTAAAATTTCAGTTTGCCATTGACCCCCAGATTTCCCATGCCCCTTACCTGCCTTTTTTCCATATCATACAATCACATTTTAACATATATAATTTACTTATTTACTATGTTTATTGTTTATCTGTGTCTCTTCCCAGAATATAAACTTGAAGGCATGAATCTTTATTAATTGATGTATTTCAGGTTTCTAGAACAGTGTCTGAGAAAGAATGAATAGTGAATGAATGAATGAATCTAATACCAAATGAAAACTATGGAAGTGGTTCCCCTATTGAGTTCCACTCCCCTTACATATAATAGTATTTCTCAAGCAAAGTCAGCATTTACAGAACCCAAGGTATATTATAACCTCAACCCATATATTTTCCTGTCATCATTCGGAATTATCTGAACATTTTTGTCTAATTTAATACATAAAAAGTGGTGGCTTATTTTAATTTGTATTCCTTTAGGAAATAATATGGTTGATTTTTTTCATGTTTGTTTGCATACTAGTTAAATCCATCATTTATGAACTATTTGAGGTATTGCTTATTTATTTATTAGAATGCTTATATTCCATCTACTATGTATGTTCTATAATATTAATTACTGTTTATTGAGTGTTTTTCTGTGTACCTATGTTCTTAATAACTCTATAATGCTAAATATAATCCAGCTACAGCTAAAATTCTACATAGCTATGCATTAATAATACAGAATTATATTAATACTAGCCTATACACCATACAAAGGAAATA
>NW_016107475.1:367835-375805 GCF_001604975.1 Cebus imitator | reverse complement strand
GTTTCACCATGTTGACCAGGATGGTCTCGATCTCTTGACCTCGTGATCCACCCGCCTCGGCCTCCCAAAGTGCTGGGATTACAGGCGTGAGCCACCGCGCCCGGCCGATAGTACCTCATTTCTTGAGAGTTTACTTTATGTCTCATAACAACAGTGCAAGGTAGGTATTATTACTGCTTTTGTTGCATTGATGAAGAAATTGAGGGTCAGAGAGGTTTAGTAACGTGACCAAGGTCACACAGCTGGTAACTAACAGTTTAAGTCCAGCACTAATGCTCTTGTTTACCAGTAACAGCTATGCTATATATACATTTTCCTTGGTATATAAAGTCTTTGTATTATGTGTTTAAATATACAGCTCTAGAGCTGGATGGGGTTTTGGTAGATGTTTTAGTGATGGAGCCTAAAAATTATCCTTAAGTCTATTAAGCCTAATACAATACTTGCTGATTTATTATAAAAGAATTTTTAAGGCACTTTATTCTTAGTGACAGTATGTCTACAATCACCACTTCACTTTAAAAATGGAATTGTATTAGTTGCCTTGATTTTTAGCTAGTTGTTATTGGCCTTTAGGTGGTGTTAATTAATATATTTATTTTACAAGGGAGATGAATAGGAATTTTTGCTGCTTAAAAACATGGATAGACTCCTTTTTGTGCTCTTGAATTTAAGAAATTTTAAAGATTATGTTTTGATAGGCATTCAGATTATATTTGCAGAATGTGTTCTTCATTGGCTTAGTCTCCTTACTAAGTATAGTTCTAGTATTTCAGTTTTTTTTTTTTAACTTTTATTTTAGGTCCGGGGGTATGTGTGCAGGTTTGTTATGTAGATAAACATGTGTCACGAGGGTTTCCTGTACTGATTATTTCATCACTCAGGTACTAAGCCTAGTACCCAATAGTTCTTTTTCCTGCTCTTCCCTCTCCTCCCACCCTCTACCCTCAAGTATTTCAGCTTTACCTGAGATGTTAGATCGACAGTTCTTATCTTGGTTGAAAAATGTGTTTGAACAGGTTTTTTAAAAAGTATGTTTTAATTACTGAAATAAATAATAGCTTGTCTTCAGAGCTTTCCTTAGACTCTATTATTTCCTCTTGGAATATTTATGTTACATGTTAAACTGTTTATGATTCTGAAGACATCAGAATAGTGAGAAAAACTGATTTTTTAAAATGTTATTTCTTCATATCTCTTCTGAGAGGGACACTGAATGGATGTTTTACTAATATGGGTCCAGAAAAAAAAATAATTCTGATGAGCAGAAGATCATGCAAAATTCTCCTCTATAAGCTATCAATATCATTAAAAAAATAGTTTTAACCATTTGTATGAAGCAGGAAGAAAGCTATTAAAAACTGCTAATAAAAAATAGGTGCTTATTTTTGTGCTAATCCTAATTACTGATAATGCATGCTTATGTTTGTCAGTCATTATATGGCACTGTACCAATCAGTGGATGACTGAGACTCAAGCACTCACACATGTAAATTAACCATTAGATTTTTTTTTTTCTTTTTTACTTAAGTGAGTCATAATGGAAAGCAACTCTAGGTTATAAAAAAAATCTTTTCTCTTTAATGCTAATGAAATGTCTCCACTCTCTGTATTAGCAGACTACCCTTATTGGTAATCTGTAGCCTTCTCTTTTGTTCGTGGTGGTAATGAAATGCTGGGTGCTGAAAAAGCCAGCTCTCCAAGAATGTGTGGCCAATTGTCTTCTGTTCACTTATACTGTAAAATTACTGTTCCCCGGCAAGGCCGAACAAGTGCAGGGACAAGATCAAAAGAGTATACATTGGCACCCGGCTACACCAAGTGACTCCTGCTTTATTAATTAGTCATAGCTTCTCCAAGCTCATTTACTCTGATAGGGCAAAAACGTTCTGAAATATAAAAACAGCAAATTGTAACTCAACCACAAGCCTTTACTGTTTGCTTTCTTCAGCTTTCAGTTTAAACCTTTGCATTGTGTTATAAGCTAAATGTCCCTTCACTTTTCTAAACCCAAGGGCACAAAAGCTTTTTTACATTTTTTTCAGAGACATTAATGATATAGTCAAATGACCATTTTTATTCTCTAAAATCGGGAAACCTTTCATTGATATCAGTCTTTTTAAAAGTCAGTGTATTGGCAATGTAATTTAAAAGTGCAGTTGCTATTAAAATGTGCAAGCTCGTTCTGTCCTCTCATCAGAAATGCCACTGGTGTTCAAGCATTTGAAAAGGACTTTCTCTGTCAGTGCTTTTGCGGAAGCCAAATTTGACAGTGATCCTAAACTCCAAATTAAATAATATCAGCACTACTTTCCTTTTCATTTATTCACTATTTTTGAAGTTCCAGAAGTCTTTTTAATTTAAGGAATCTTTGACAGTTTTTTAGATAAGAACCTGAGACAGAAAAAAAAAAAAACAACTGTACATTCCTATTTCATGGTTTTGTTTTATTTTGTTCAGGTGGGAAAGAAATAATTAAACCTTTGATTAAGATATTCATTGTAAAGAGAAAAGTGATTTAGACCTGTGCAACCCAGGTTATTGTTAATTGTGCTATAACCATTCAGTTTGTAACTTTTAGTATTTTGATTTAATTAAAAGAATTCACCAATTTCTATTTCCTCTAATGGGGTTTGAAAATTACAGTGTACTCTATCTTGTGGATATATGTAAAGCAAGTTATCCTGAGATTATTTGAAATGTGCTATCAAAGAAAGATCAAAACATTTTTACACTAGGAGTATTAAAGCCCATGTTATTAATACTTAGGGAAAGTTGCAATGATTGATGTCAGTCTTCATTACACATTTATTTTTGGAGTCGGCTTCCTTCCCTCCTTAATTGTTGTCTTTCTTTGTGAATTTTAAAAGCCTTTAGAAAAAGTTACATCATAAAGCTTACTTTGTAACTTGAATTTAAAAAATAATTTTAGGAAAGATCAATAGTTATATTTCTCTGTAACGTAACTTGGATGGAATAGTTTTATCTGTATTATGCATTTCTAGTATTGTCACAAGTTATTTTTTAAGGGACTATATTAGCCATTCTTGAAAGATTTTTTTTTTTTTTTGGTAGAAGGAATATTTGTGTTTGTGAAGGTTAGCAGAGGCTGGCTGTGCTGGAAGTGACTGCAGTGCCTTTTGATTATTCATGGACAGTAATAGAAGGCACTTAAAAAGAACAATGAAATTGCTTATTTTTGTGATGGGCCATCTGTTGAATTGTTTTGTGCAACAATTGCACAATAGTATCTATGTCATATCATTCTATTTTCAACAGCAGCTGATTATGTCTCACTGGCTACTTGTCCTTATTTCTAAAGGCCCATGACCATTTAAAGTCACCTTTCCAGGGACCTTTGCCAGAAAGGTATTAGAAATCTCAAACAGCCTGTGTATTTTATTATTACTATTTTTTCATCTCTCTTTTTCTGGGGGGGTGTGGGAAATGGGTAGGAAGAGGAGGAGGGTATTGGTCATGTTAGTTCTAATTAATTAGACTTCCTAAATGTTTAGGATAATTATCTATGCTTTCCACCTGTATTTCTATAAAAGAAGTTATCATAGAACCATTTGGTAATTTGTGTAGAAATGATAGGCTTGCGAAAAAGAAGAGTCAAGTTTAAAGGACTGCTATACAGTGTTTCATGCTTTTAATTATCTACTCTTTTCTTCATGATGATAATTAGAATTTTTCCCTTGGAATTTACTTCCATCTTAAAAAAAAAAAAAAAAGATGCTCCATTAGCAAATTTGTTAGAGAAGTGAAATTAAAATAAAACAAATGTGTTGTTGTCAATAGGTCACTGACATTGCTGATGCCATGATTCTGAAACAGCTTTTTGAAAATCTGTTCAAAAACGGGGTCGTCGTTGTGGCAACATCCAACAGGCCACCGGAAGGTAAAAACAAACATTGTGCTAGTCTCATCCAATTAGGTGGAAACTAACAAGCTTTTAAAAATCCGTAATTTTTACTAAGTTTATTGTGTTCATAAATCTGATTACTTTGCTTATTACTAATTTTATAATTGGCTTAATCTGAAAAATCAGTTGGTATTTGTATTTGAAAAGTTTTATATTCTCATCAAGCTAAAGCTAGTTGATTCCCATGTTTGGTATACTTGCTGTTTTTTTGTTTGTTTCCCCTAAATATTAGATATGTCATATTTGCTTATCAAAAAATGCAGGCCTTTTGGACTGCTTTTTATGGGCCATAAATGAAACTCAACCAAATGAAAGATGAAACTCATAATTAAATTTTAGAAAAAGACCGAAAACTTGCTTGCATGAATAGTTTCTAATACTTCACTTAAATTATAATGTCTAAAAAAGCACTTGTGGCTTATTAGAAAAGTACTTAAAAATTAAAGTACAAGTAATATTTAGATTAAAAACAACAAGTTTAAAATCTTGCATCTTTCAGCCCATCGTGTACTTAGTTAAAGGTCTAAGAATCCGAAAATATTTCCTGAAAGACTTAATGGGAACATCTTTTTGCCTGGAGTGCTGTTTCTCCAGATATCTACATGGCTAAGCCCTTACCTCCTTTGTCTTTGCTCAAAAGTTACATTGCCAGTGAAACCTAGACTTCTTTCCCTGTTTGAACCTACAACACATCCCTTTTTTCTTGTTACTGTTTCCCTTTACCCTGCTCTCTCTTTTACCTATAGCACTATGAACCTATAATTTACTTATTTATTATATTTATGGTTTCTTGTCTGTTGCCTTCCAGGTTACAAAAGCTTCATGAGGGCAGTGATTTTTATCTCTTCTGTTCTCAAATGTATTCTCAGCACCTATAACTGTCTTGCACATAGATGGTTCTCAGGAAATAGTCTTAGAATGAACATTGGATGATTGCATGTTTTAAAAAGATCTCTCTGGCTGCAGTGTTGAGAATAGAATGTGGGTATGGGCTTTCAGAGTTGGAAGTAAGGAGACCATTTAGGAGACTACTGCAACAATCTCAAGGGGAGGTGATGGAGCTGTCAAGTGGTGAGAAGTGGGCAGGCTTTGGATGTACTTTGTAGACAGAGTCAGCAGGATTTACTGATGGAATGGATCTAGGATATGAAAAAAGAGAGAGATCAAGAGGGACTCAAAGGTTTTGGCCTGAACAATTGGAAGGATGAAGTTGCTGTTGACTGAGATGCGGAAGACTACGGAAAAAGCAGATTTGGATAGGAAGGTGGAGGTAGGGGTTTCTGTGATGACAAGGGGGATGCATATAAGAGAGTTTGGACTTCATTGGAAAGGTTTGGTCTGGAGAGATGCATTTGGCAGTCATCAGTCCTAAAGGAGGCAGGAAAAAAAGAGCAGCTGGTGAGGTAGGAGGAGAACCAGGAGAGTGTCAAGTGAGGAAAAGAAAAGTAGTACAAAAAAGGATTGATGATTACTTCTGTTAAATGCTGCTACAAGCTGAAAATGAGATTGAGAATTAACCATTGCAATTAGTAACATGGAATTCATTAGTGAGTCTGTAATGTAATAGTGGGAACTTTTTTTAAAAAAGTAAGCTGTGCCACATTGGTGGTATATACTGAATTTAAAATTACTGACAGACCCAGATCTTATTATGTAGCCTGCTGTGAAACGGTCTCTCTCATTCTATGTTTGTGTAGTAGATTTCTTTTTCTCCCTATTACATTTCAGCTTTTAGCCTACATTGTTCCATTCTATTGATTTTTATTAAAGTATTTTTAATTTTAATTTTTGTTTTTATTTATTTTTGTTTTGCAAATGGAGTATGTTTGAAGTATTTTTGAAGTAAGATTCTAACATAATTTTTTTTGGCTATCCCTACTATGACATTTATCCATTTGGTAATCATGTTTCTATATCTTCAGCCCTTCCTTAATTAAAATGTGTAAATCAGATAGAACTAAATTAAGTTACCTGTAGCAATCCACTGGAGACCTTATCTTAGGGAGACATCAATTAACTAATCAACACTTTTTGGATCCAGTTATTCAAACAATTATAGTTATACCTCATCCATTATACTACAAAAGAATTATGAGTAATTTTGCAGATGTACTTATTAAAATCCATGTAATGTTATACACAGCATTCTTGTGATTTACTAATGTTAGCAACCCTATGGGATGCTAAGGGAGCCAAAGGAGTGAGCTTTTTAATATTAGATCATCTATCTAGTTGGAAGTGAGGCTTGTCTCTACTATAGCTGATGTGTTGATTTGATAGTGGCATCAGTATTACCTTTAGACATTCAGTGATGAGCTATGCTCATAAATAGCAAAGAGCTAGAAAAATTTTGGAAGCCCCATAGCAAAGATTGCTGAAAGGATAATTAGACTGCTCAGACTGCAGCAATGTGGTTAACTAACTGAGGAAGGACAGTTACAAGGAGGGGTTAAGGAATGTTTTGCAGCTCTTAGCTTTTTAGGAGTGAACAAAGCTACTCGTCCATTAGGGTAGCCTGCAGAAATCTGAGCTGGAGCCACCCTTCTGGAGAAGACTGAAAGTTCAAGATGCAGAACTGCAAAAATTGGACAAACCTAGAGAAAGCCTTTTCTAAATATAAACTGTGGAAGGGATGGGATGCTTGTCATATACCAGGTTTTTTAGCCACAGCAGACAATCATCATAAATAACTTAATATTTTTATGTAACGAAGATGACGTGTGTGTGTGTGTGTGTGTGTGTGTGTGTGTGTATAATTTTATTTGTGGGGGAAAAAATTCAGAGAGCCTAAGCATATCAGGAAAAGGTAAAACTGTAAGACAAAGAATGGAGCAGTGATTGCCAAGGTCTGGGGTGAGGAGGTGTTTGACTACAAAGGGGCAGCCTCAGGATGCAACTGCTGTATCCTGATTGTAGTGGTAGTTACATGTGCTAAAAATTCATAGAACTGTAGGCTAAAAAAAGTTACATTATTATATGTAAATTAAAAACAAATCGCATGATTAGTGAATGACAGAACAAGGACTAGAACTTAGGTTTTGTAACTTTTTTTTTTTTTGAGACAGAGTCTCACTCTGTTGCCCAGGCTGGAGTGCAGTGGTGTGATCTCGGCTCACTGCAACCTCTGCCTCCCAGGTTCAAGAGATTCTCCTGCCTCAGCCTCCTGAGTACCTGGGACTACAGGTATGCACCATCACACCTGGCCAATTTTTGTATTTTTAGTAGAGACGGGGTTTTGCCATGTTGGCCAGGCTGGTCTTGAACTCCTGACCTCAGGTGATCTGCCTGCCTTGGTCTCCCAAAGTGCTGGGATTACGAGAGTGAACCACCACGCCTGGCCTGGTTTTGTGACTCTTTTAACACATTGTTTTCTGTCTTTTCTCCTTGTGGTTATCACTGATCTCTGTGTACCCTGTCCCAGAGAAAGAATGTCCTTTTCTTAAAACAGCAACTCAAAGTACTATATTTAAAAAATGTGGGGAGGGGGAGAAGGAAAAAAAAAGAAGAGTGTCCTCTTACCCAACCATCAAAATGCATTCAACTATTTTTTAGGTGACTTTTGACCCAGGATTCCAGATCAATCTATCTTTTTTCCTTTTTTTTTTTTTTTTGAGACAGAGTCTTACTCTGTCGCCCAGGCTGGGGTGCAGTGGTGTGATCTCTGCTCACTGCAACCTCTCCCTCCTTGGTTCAAGCAATTCTTCTGCCTCAGTCTCCCCAGTAGCTGGGATCACAGACACTCACCACCACACCTGGCTAATTTTTTGTATTTTTAGTAGAGATGGTGTTTCACCATGTTGGCCAGGCTGCTCTCAAACTCCTGACCTCAAGTGATGTGCCTGCCTCAGCCTCCCAAAGTGCTGGGATTACAGGCGTGAGTTACCATGTCAAGCCCCAGATCTCTCTCTCTCTAATCGATCTATATATATATATATATATATTTTTTTTTTTTTTGAGACGGAGTTTCACTCATGTTACCCAGGCTGGAGTGCAATGGTGCGATCTCGGCTCACCGCAACCTCCACCTCCTGGGTTCAGGCAATTC
>NW_016107475.1:362782-367425 GCF_001604975.1 Cebus imitator | reverse complement strand
GCCTCAGCCTCCCAAAGTGCTGGGATTACAGGCTTGAGCCACCGCGCCCAGCTGATCTATATTTTTAAATAGAATTAACTTCTCAAATTGCTACAAGAGCTGGCAGGGAGTTGAGGCAAAGTGGCTGGAGAGAGAATGACCTATTTGAGGTAGCCAGTGTGGCCAGAGTGGAGAGTGAGGGGAGAAGGATACAGTAAGGTACAAGTTTAATCTGTAGAGGTGAGAGCTATTCCTTGTTGTGATAATAAGGATTTTGGATTTTATTCTAAGAGAAATGCTAATCTTAAGCAGGGACTGATGTGATCTGAGTTGGAATATCTTTCTGGCTGTAGTTTGGAGAACAGGTTACTAGATGGGGTATGGTAATATGGTGCATGCAGGCAGACATACTAGGAAGCTGTTGTAGTCTGGACAAGAAATGATGATACATTATATAAGGCAGCAAATCTCAACGAGGGGCCTCTTTTGCTCACCAGGGAATATTTGGTAACATCTTAGACATTTTTCATTGCCTCACCTGGTGAGAGAGGGCTGTTACTAGTATCTAGTAGATAAAGGCCAGGAATATAGCCAAAGTATCCTGTAATGTAACCCCTGCAACAAATAATTATGTTGCCAAAAATGTCAATAGTGCCTAGGTTAAGAAACCTTGGTACGAGGTGATGGCGATGGATGTGGAGAGGAGGATAGATTTGAGAGAGATTTAGAGGGTGAAGTGGACAGCACTTGGATATAGGTTGGATGCTGAGGAAAAAGGAAAGGACATTTTCTTCTTCTTTTTTTTTTTGAGACAGAGTCTTGCCCTGTTGCCCAGGCTGGAGTGCAGTGGTGCGATCTCGGCTCACTGCAACCTCTGACTCCTGGGTTCAAGCAATTCTCCTGCCTCAGCCTCCCGAGTAGCTGGGATTACAGGTGCATGCCACCATGCCTGGCTAATTTTTGTATTTTTAGTAGACATGGGGTTTTACCATGTTGGTCACACTGGTCTCAAACTCCTGACCTCGTGATCTGCCCACCTCGGCCTCCCAAAGTGCTGGGATTACAGGCGTGAGCTGCTGCGCTTGGCCAGAAAGGGCATTTTCTAACTTTCTGGCTTGTACAGCTGGATGAATGCATGTCTGCCATTCAAAAAAGACAGAAAACTAGAGGTTAGGAGTCTAGAAAATAATGCCTGATGGAAAAGATCACACATTTTTTTCTCTCTCTATTAATCCTTTAGCCCCTTCGTTTAATTCCTTCTGCTTCATTCATTTCATTCCCTCCATTTCTAGTTATGATGCTTCAATTTCCTGGGCAAGAATGCATGATTGTTGGTGATGGTGGGGGTTACAGTCATAGCCTCATCAGTTAATACTTAATTTATTGTTTGTAATAACTCAATTTATTGTTAATTTATAAACACATTATTAATTTTAATATAAAATTGTGAGGAGTATTTCATCATTATTAATTTTAATAGAAAATAATTGATGATCATGTAAAGCAATGCCAAGTTTAGGAACCTAAAAGAGTAAATAGCTGTGGAGTGGAGTGTCTCAGAAGGTCTTATAGAAGATAAGGGAAAGCCATACTTGAGGTGGGTAGAAGGAATAAGGTACCGAAGACTGCTGTTCTGCACTTCACAATTTTTTCTAGCCCTAAATTCCAGTTCATGCTTTGTTTGGGTCCAAGGCCTCACCCTCTGTACACCATGCAGCTGTTAAAACCCAAAATCAGTGTCAGCTTGTGATTACTACTTTATATTTTGTTTTGTTTTATTTTTGTTTTGTTTTGAGACAGGGTCTTGCTCCATCACCCAGGCTGGAGTGCAGTGGTGCGATACCACTACAAGACACTAGAGATATTGTTTAACATAAACTAAACAGGCTGGGTGTGATGACTCATGCTTATAATCCCAGCCTTTTGGGAGGCTTAGGCAGGAAAATTGCATGAGTGCAGGAGATCGAGACTAGCCTGGACAACATAATGAGACCTTATCTCTACAAAAAATTTAAAATGAGTTGGGCACTGTGGTGAGTGGTACTGCTCACTGCATACTCGACTTCCTGGGCCCACCTTAACTTTGTGAGTAGCTTGGACCACCAGGCCCAGATAATTTTTAAATTTTTTGTAGATCTCTGTGTTGCCCAGGCTGGTCTCAAACTTCTGGGCTTAAACTATTCACCCACCTTAGCCTCCCAAAGTGTTTGGATTATAGGCGTGAGTCTCTGTGCCTGGCATGATTACTACTTTAGTTTTTAGTTTTTTGTTTTTGGTCTCTAGGGATTTTCCTTTCTTGCAGTCTCAAAATGTTTGTTTAATTAAATAAATTAAGTAATTTCTTTATTTGTTTTTAGAGACAGGGTCCTTCTCTCACCCAGGCTGGAGTGCAGGGGTGTAGTTATAGCTCACCGTAACCTTGAATGCCCAGGCTCAAATGATCCTCCTGCCTTAGCCTCCTGAGTTTCTAGGACTACAGGCATGCACCACTGTCCCCAACTAATTTTTAATTGTTTTTTTTTTTTTTTTTTGTAGAGTTAGGGTCTCGTTATGTTGCCCAGGCTAGTCTCAAACTCCTGGGCTCAAGCAGTTCTCCCTTCTAGGCCCCCCAAAAGGCTGGGATTATAAGCATGAGCCATCACACCCAGCCTTTATTTTAAATAACATTTCTAGTGTCTTGTAGTTGTACTATTATATGTGTATATATATTTCACTTTATATACATTCACTTATTTTTTCATTTATTTCAAATATATAATGACAAAGCTATAAAATTAACATCTGGTTATTTTCTTTATTTTTTAAATTTATATTTATTTCTTGCTAGGAAAAGATTTTTATTTTTTTACTCACCAAATAGTTTTATATTTTAGCTATGAAGGCAATTACCAGAGCCAAACTTGTTCTTTCTTTTTTTTGAGACGAAGTGTCGTTCTGCCACCCAGGCTGGAGTGTTAGAGTGCAGTAGCGTGATCTCAGCTCACTGCAACCTCTGCCTCCCGGGTTCAAGCGATTCTCCTACCTCAGCCTCCCAAGTAGCTGTAACTACAGGCTTGAGCCACCATGCCCGGCTAATTTTTGTATTTTTAGTAGAGACAGTTTGAGACCACCTGTTAGCCAGGCTGGTCTCAAACTCCTAACCTCATGATCCACCCACCTCAGCCTCCCAAAGTGCTGGGATTACAGGCGTGAGCCACTGAGCCCGGCCCAAACTTGTTCTTAACAAGTAGAATTGTTATGTGCATTAAGTCAAAGAGTCTCTTACACCTTTCTGGGCCTATTCACTTGCAGAGAGGAGTAGAAACTGTAACCATGTTCTTTATCTCAGGCATTTGAATGATCCCATCACCTAGGTACTGGGCATAGTACCCAACAGTTAGTTTTTCCACCCTTAACCTCTTCTAGCCCCCACTCTAGTAGTCGCCAGTGTCTACTGTTCCCATCTTTATGTCCATGAGTACCTGATGTCTAGCTCCCACTTATAAGTGAGAACATGTGGTATATAGTTTTCTGTTCGCTTAGGCTAATGGCCTCCAGCTGCATCCATGTTGCTGCAGAAGACATGATTTCATTCTTTTTATGGCTGTGTAGTACTACTTGGTGTATATGTACCACATTTTCCCCCTCAAGTCTGTCATTAATGGGCACTTGCGTTGATGCTATGACTTTGCTATTGTGGATAGTGCTGTGAGGAATGTGCAAATGCATGTCTTTGGGTAGAATGATTTGTTTTCTTTTGGATATACACCCAGTAATGGTATTGCTGGGTAAAATTGTAGTTCTGCTTTTTTGTTTTATTTTTTTGAGATGGAGTCTAGCTCTGTTACCCAGGCTAGAGTACAGTGGCACGATCTCGGCTTTGCCTCTCGGGTTCAAGTGACTCTCCTGCCTCAGCCTCTCAAGTAGCTGGGACTACAGGCATGCGCCACCATGCCCAGCTAATTTTTGTATTTTTAGTAGAGATGGGGTTTTACCATATTGGCCAGGCTGGTCACAAACTCCTGACCTCAAGTGATCCACTTGCCTCAACCTCCTAAAGTGGTGGGATTACAGGCGTGAGCCATTGTGCCTGGCCAGTAGTTCTGTTTTAAGTTCTTTGAGAAGTCTCCAAATTGCTTTCCACAGTGGCTGAACTAATTTACATTCCCACCAATGGTGTATAAGCATTCTCTTTTCTGCAAAGCCTCACTAGGATCTGTAATTTTTCTCTTTTTAATACTAGTCATTCTGACTGGTGTGAAATGATATCTAATTGTGGTTTTGATTTCTGTTTCTCTCGTGATTGGTGGTGTTGATTTTTTTACATATATGTTTGTTGGCCGGTGTGTGTCTTCTTTGAGAAGTGTTTGTTCTTGTCTTTTGCCCATGTTTTAATTGGTTTTTTTTTTTTTTTTTTTTTTTTCAGTTGTTTAATTTCCTTATAGATTCTGGAAATTAGACCTTTGTCAGATGCGTAGCTTGCAAATATTTTCTCTTATTCTGTAGGTTGTCTGTTTACTCTGTTGTTAGTTGCTTTTACTGTGCAGAAGTTCTTTAGTTTAATTAGGCCCCACTTACAAATTTTTGTTTTTGTTGCAATTGTTTTTGAGGACTTAGTCATAAATTATTTCCCTAGACTGATATGGAGAATGGTGTTTCCTAGATTTTCATCTAGGATTCTTTTT
>NW_016107475.1:359419-362754 GCF_001604975.1 Cebus imitator | reverse complement strand
ACCAGGCAGGAGTATAGTGGTGGGATCTAGGCTCACTGCAACCTCCACCTCCCAGGTTCAAGTGATTCTCCTGCCTCAGCCTTCCAAGTAGCTAGAACTACAGGCATGCGTCTCCATGCCTGGCTAATTTTTGTAGTTTTAGTAGAGATGGGGTTTCATCATGTTGGTCAGTTGACCTCAGTCTCCTGACCTCGTGATCCATGTGCCTCAGCCTCCCAAAGTGCTGGGATTACAGGCATGAGCCACCACATCCAGCCTCATCTAGAATTCTTATAGTTTGAGGTCTTACATTTAAATCTTTTTTTCATCGTGAGTTAATTTTTGCATATAGTGAAAGGTAGGGGTCCAATTTCATTCTTCTGCATATGGCTAGCCAGCTGTCACAGCATTGTTTATTGAATAGGGACTCCTTTCCCCATTGCTTATTTTTGTCAACTTTGTTGAATATCAAATGTCTGTAGGTGTACAGTTTTATTTCTGTGTTCCTTATTTTGTTTCATTGGTTTATATGTCTGTTTTTGTACCAGTACCATGCTGGTTTGGTTACCATAGACTTATGGTGTAGTTTGAAGTTGGTTAATGTGATGCCTTTGGCCTTTGTTCCTTTTATTTAGGGTTGCTTTGGTTATTCTGGCTTCTTTTCAGTTCCATATGAATTTTAGAATAGTTTTTTCCAATTCTGTGAAAAATGACATTGGTAGTTTGATAGGAATAGCATTGAATTCATAGATTGCTTTGGGCAGTATGGCCATTTTAATGACATAGATTCTTCCAATTCATGAGTCTGGAATATTTTTCCATTTGTTCGTGTCATATACATCTTTTAGCAGTGTTTTGTAGTTCTCCTTGTAGAGATCTTTCACTTCCTTGGTTAGATGTATTTGTAGGCATTTTTTGTGTGTATGGCTATTACAAATGGGATTGCATCCTTGATTTGGCTCCCAGTTTGAATGTTATTGGTGTATAGAAATGCTACTGATTTTTATATATTAACTTTGGTATCCTGAAACTTTCCTGAAGTCATTTATCAGTTCTAGGAGACTTTTGATGGAGTCTTTAGAGTTTTCAAAGTATAGAATCATATTGTCTGTAAAGAAGGATAGTTTGATTTCTCCTTTTCCATTTTGAATCCCTTTTATTTCTTCCTCTTGGCTGATTGCTCTGGCCAGCACTTCCAGTACATGAATAGGAGTGGTGAGAGTGGGCATCCTTGTCTTATTCCAGTTCTCAAAGGGAATGCTTCCAGTTTTTGCCTATTTAGTGTGATGTTGACTGTGGGTTTGTCATAGATGGCTCTTATTATTTTTTAGGTGTGTTCCTGCAATGTCCAGTTTCTTGAGGGTTTTTATCATGAAAGGATGTTGGATTTTATTGAAAGCTTTTTCTGCATCTCTTGAGATGATTCTGTGGCTTTTGTTTTTAATTCTGTTTATGTGGTGAATCACATTTATTTATTTATTTATTTTTTGAGATGGAGTTTCGTTCCTGTTGCCCAGGCTGGAGTACAATGGCATGATTTCAACCCACTGCAACCTCCCCTTCCTGGGTTCAAGCAATGGTGACTCACATTTATTGATTTGTGTATGTTGAACTAACCTTGCATCCCAGGACTGAGGCATACTTGACTATGGTGAATTAACATTTTGATGCATTGTTGAATTCAGTTTTCTAGTCTTTTTTGAGGATTTTTGTATCTATGTCCATCAGGGATATCAGCCTTTTCATTGTTTCTTTGCTGGGTTTTGGTATTAGAGTGATACTGGCTTTTTAAAATTAGTTAGGGAGGAGTCTCTTCTCCTGAGTTTTTTTGAAATAGTTTCAGTAGAATTGGTACCAGCTCTTCTTCGTATGACTGGTAGAATTTGGCTGTGAATCCATCTCTGATCTAGGGCTTTTTTGGATTGGTAGGTTTTTAATTATTGATTCAATTTTGGAACTTGATATTGGTCTGTTTGGTGTTTTAATTTATTTCTGATTCAATCTTGGGAGATTATGTGTTTCCAGGAAATAATCCATTTCCTCTAGATTTTCTGGTTTGTATGTATAGAGTTGTTATTATTAGCCTATGAGGATCTTTTTTGTATTTCTGTGGGGTTCGTTGGAATGTCACCTTTGTCATTTCTGACTGTGCTTATTTGGATTTTCTCTCTCTCTCCTTTTTTGTTAATCTAGCTAGCAGTCTATAGATCTTGTTTATCCTTTCAAAGAGCCAACTTTTGGTTTTGTTGATTCTTTGTGTGGAGTTTTGAGTCTCAATTTTGTTCAGTTATGTTCTGATTTTAGTTATGTCCTTTCTTCTGCTAGCTTTGAGGTTAGTTTGTTCTTGTTTTTCTGGTTCTTCTAGGTGTGATGTTAGATTATTAGTTTGAAATCTTTCTTTTTGAGGTAGGCATTTAGTACTATAATCTTTTTTCTTAACACTGCTTTTGCTGTATCCCGGAGACTTTGGGATGTTGTGTCTTTGTTTTTATTTATTTTAAAGAATCTTTTGATGTCTGCCTTTTGTTGTTTACCCCAAAGTCATTCAGGAGCAAGTTGTTTAATTTCCATGTAATTGTGTGGTATTGAGAGATCTTCTTGGTATTGATTTCTGTTTTTATTTTATGGTCCAAGAGTATGGTTGATATAATTTTTATTTTTAAAAAATTTATCAAGACTTGCTTTATGATTGAGCATGTGGTCAATCTTAGAGTATGTTCTGTGTGCAGATTACAAGAAGCATATTCTGTGATTGATGTGTAGTGTATTCTATATATATCTGTTAGTTCAATTGGTCAATTGTTGAGTTTGAGTCCAGAATTTCTTTGTTAATTTTCTGCCTTGATGAACTAATCCTGTCAGTGAGGTGTTGAAGTCCCCTACTATTATTGTGTGGCTAAGTTTTTTTGTAAGTGTAAAAGTACTTGTTTTATGAGTCTGGATGCTCCAGTGTTGGATACATATGTATATTTCGGATGGTTAAATCTTATTGAATATAACTCTTTATCATTATGTAATTACCTTCTTTGTATGTTTTTAACTGTTGTTGGTTTAAAGTCTATTTAATCTGATATAAGAATAGCCTTTTTTTTTTTTTTCTTTTTGCATGGTAGATTTTTCTCCACCCCTTTGCTTGGAGCCTATGGGTGTCATTACATGTGAGATGGGCCTCTTGAAGACAATAGATGGATGGGTCTTGTTTCTTTATCCAGCTTGCCACTCTGCCTTGTAAGTGAGGCATTTAGACCATTTACATTCAAGGTTAATATTAATATGTGAAGTTTTGATCCTATTGTGAAGTTGTTAGCTGTTTGCTTTGTAGTTTCTATTTTTCTTTTTCTTTTTTTTTTTTTTTT
>NW_016107475.1:341319-357675 GCF_001604975.1 Cebus imitator | reverse complement strand
TTAGTAGAGACAGGGTTTCACCATATTGGCCAGGCTGGTCTCGAACTCCCTACCTCAGGTGATCTGCCTGCCTCGGCCTCCCAAAGTGCTAGGATTATAGACATGAGCCACCAGACCTGGCCTATGATTTGAGTTCTTTATCTGTCATTTCTGAGTTTCTATTTTGGTTAGGGACCTTTGCTGGAGATCTAGTGCAATCCTTTGGTGGTGTCACTACCTTTAGCTTTTTCATGATGCCAGAATTCTTGTGCTGGTTCCTTCTCATCTAGAGATACTGGCACTTCTGATTTTTGTAATTATTTTCATGCAGGTAGGATTTTTTTTCTTTTTCTTTCTTTCCCTATAGTAATAAATTATTCTTTATTTTTATTTTTCTTTCCTTTCCCTTTTCTCTGCATGCCTAGGGGATGTGACTGTAGAGAATGCTTGGTAAGATCTTTTGGCTTTGCTTCTATAGCCCTATGCTGCTGCCACCACCACCTTCTTCTCCTCCTCCTCTTCCTCTTTTTCCCCTTCTCCTTCTTCCTCTTCATCTTTTCTTCCTTCTCCTTCCTTCACCTTCCTTCTCCTTCTTCTTCCTTCCCCTTCTTTCTTTCTTTTTTTTTTTTTTGGAGGCAGAGTCTCCCTCTGTCACCCAGTTTGGAGTATCGAGTACAGTGGCCCAGTCTCGGCTCTCTACAACCTCCTCCTCCCAGGTTTAAGCAATTCTCCTGTCTCAGACTCCTGAGTAGCTAGGATTACAGGCACTTGCCATCATGCCTGGCTAATTTTTGTATTTTTAGTAGATACAAGGTTTCACCATGTTGGCTAGATTGGTCTCGAACTCTTGACCTCAAGTGATCTGTCTACCTCAGCCTCTCAAAGTGCTGGGATTACAGGCATGAGCCACCGCACCTGGCTACCCTATAAAACCTTCTTTCAGCAGGTTTTATATTGGGCTGTGAAGTTTGTCTTACAAGCCTACAGGTGGCCTGTAAGTTAAGAGCCAGCTACAGCCAGTATGTTTGGGTATATACTTGATCTTGTTTACTCGCAGAAGGTCTTTGTTGCTCCAGGCAATTAGCTGATTTGTAGAATGTATAGTGGTCTGCACTCCCTGCTCAGTCCTGGTGGTGACAGAGTTTGGAATGGCGGCAGTGGGAACCGCAAAGGGCAGAGGCAGACCTGGTAAATCTGCCTGCAGGTCCCCTGATGGTAAACATAAGCACTAGTGCCAAGGGAGAATCCAGTGGGTGACCATGAGGTACCCAAAGGTTTTCCTAGGTGTGGAGCTGGGAAACCTGCTCAGCTCCAAGTTCTTTGCATGAGGATGAGGGGATGCCTTAAGCTTCTAATCCAGGAGAGTGGGTGCCCCAGATGCCTGGAGGTCTTCCTGGATGTGGAGCAGAGAGGGTCTCGCTGCACTATGATCTATGTCCCAGAAGCATGGGGCAGCTTGGGCTGCTGAACCAGATGAGAGGGTTCTCTGAATGCCTGGAGGTCTGCCTGGTTGTGAGACAGAGAGGGCTTTCCCACATCAGACTCTCTGCACAGGAAGAGTGGGGCAGGTCAAGCTGCCAATCCAGGTGAGTGATGCTCCAAATGCCTGGGAATCTGCCTGGACATGGAGCGGAGTGGGCCCCCATGTACCAAGTGCTCTACACAGGAGTGGGGGGACAACTTAGGCTGCTGGACCAAGCATGTAGGTGCTCTGAATGCCTGGAGATCTTCCTGGGCATGTAACAAAGAGGGTCCTCCTGCACCAGGATCTCTGTACAGGAAGGGTGGGACAGCTCAGGCTGCTGAACCAGGCCAACATGTGTTCCAAATGCCTAGAGATCTCCCTAGGTGTGGAGCAGAGAGAGCCTTGCTGCACTATGATCTATGCCCAGGAAGGGTGGGATGGTTCAGGCTGCTGGTTCAGGTAAGCAGATATTCCAAATGCCTGGATTTCTGCCTGGGCTTGGAAGAGAGAGGGCCCTGCTGCACCATGATCTCAGGGGAGCAGGGTGGGGCACCTAGCAATGGCACATGCAGATCAGTTGCAGGTTTCCAACCTGGCCCTGGCTGCAAGTCTCACCACCTAGGAGAAACTGCAGCTGTAGCAGCTCTCTTCCCATGCCATTCTTGTGACAGGGTAGAGCACAATTCCAGCACCTACTGCTGAAGCACCTTCCACAGTTCTGGACGTGGAGGCCCCCTATCCAACTCTGGAGCAGGTGCTCCAATTTCTGGCATGAGACTAAAATGCCTGTACAGCCATGCTGCAGGTGAACAAAGAAACTCTTTACTTTAAGTCCCACCTATTTATCTTTGTTTTTATTGCATTTGCTTTTGGTTTCTTGGTCATGAAGTCTTTGCCTAAGCCAATGTCTAGAAGGGTTTGTCTGATGTTATGTTCTGGAGTTTTTTGGATGAAACATTTTAAAAAGCCATCCAACAGAATGTATCCTCATCCCTAGAGGATGTACTTCTTGGTCCGTCAACTGCTTCTGATGTCTTTTCTCACCTAAAAAGAAAATAAAAATACAGTGTACAATACAAAGCTCAACATTGTAGGTAGAGACTGAAAGCCTGCCATTGTTAATGTTCTTTGCAACCAGTGAAGATGTTCTGGTGATGCTACCGTGCTGCTTACTGACCATGAGCACATTAGTTTTTCATTGTATTAATGATGTCATGTATTTTCCTGTTGAGTACTTATATGTGAATAAGTATAAGCAAATGATTGCTGTGCTTGCTTAGAAGCACATATGTTAGAACTGGAGAGATACAGAGAAGATTATCATGGCCTCTGCACAAGGATAAGTTTTATTTAAAAGACATAAAATTAAAAAAAAGAAAATGATTGCTTATTGGTAGCATATAAAGTCAGGAATGATGGTGATCCTTAACAACCACAGATTGTCCACATGGGTGGCTATGATAGTGATACCTTCTCTTTCTGATGGTTAAATTTACACAGTCTTTGTTTTATGCACAAAATTATTTTAAAATTGTATAAAATTACTTTTAGGTGATGTATATAAGTTATATATGGAATATAAATGAATTTCATGTTAAACCTGGGTCCCATCATAAGATATTTCATTATATATATGCAAATATTCCAAAGTCCAAAAAAATTCAAATTCCAAAACACTTGTGGTCCCAAGCATTTTGGATAAGAGATACTCAACCTGTATTGGTATCTTTTAAAATAAGCCCTTATAATCAAGATAGTGGTAGTAGAGAAACTCTCTGGAATAAGTTGAATTTCATTTATTGTTTTAAAGTGACTGGCAATGATTAAAAAGGAGGAAAGGAAAGATGGAAAAAAGGAAGAAAAGAACCAAGAAAGAAAGAAGAAAAAGAAAGTGATATAAGTGCTCTTAATTTTCTATTTAACTCAAATATTTTGTGAAGAAGAGACAATTATGCATCTGTAAAGTCTATGTGACATCTGTATTTGTGGTTTTATAAATTATGTGAATACATTAATAAATTCTAAGTTTCATTCAACATTACCAAAATATGGACTTCAAGGGACAACACAGTGAGACCCCATCTCTTAAAAAATGCTAGAAATAGTATCTTGTTTTTAAAACTGTTAGAGAAGAACTTCCTTAATCTGATAAAGAGCATCTACCAAAGCTCAGTAAATATCATATTTGATGGTAATATATTGAATGCTTTTCCACTTTGGTTGGGAACAAGGCAAAGATGACTTCCCACTTTTAGTCAGCATACTTTCAGAGGTCCTAATCATGGAAATAAGGCAAGAAAAACAAATGAAACACATAAGGAATGGGAAGGAAGAAGTAAAACTGTCTATTTTTGCAGAATACCCTGTTTACATAGAAATATCTTTAAAATCTTCAAATAAGCTCATAGAACTCCTAATGTGAATTTAGCAAGGTTACATGTTACAAGGTTAATATGCAAGTATCAATATTTTGTATATACTTGTAGCAAACAATGAAATTTAGCAAAAAAAAAAAAAAAAGTTAAAATATTTCACAGTTGCATCAAAAACCTAAACTAATGAGGAATAAATTTAACAGAAAACCTGTGATACCTCTATACTGAAAACTAAAAAAAATTGCTAGACAAAATGAAATAATACCTAAATAAATGGAGCAATGTATTATTTTCTTGGATTGGCTGGAACATTTAATATTGTGAAAAATGTTACTTCTTCCAAAATTGATCTATAATTCAGTGCAATTACAGTCATAATTTCAACATGCTTTTTTTTTTTTTTTTTTTTTTTTTTTTTTCTTTTTTTTTTTTTTTTTTTTTTTGGTTGTTGAAATTTACATGTTGATTCTAAACTTTATATGGAAATTTAAAGTACCTTGAATAAACAAAACAAACTTAAGAAAGAACAATGAAGTTGAGGAGCAAACAAACAATTGCTGATTTCAAGACTTACTACAAAGATATTATAATCAAGATATTTGATAGTGGTATAAGAATAGACAAATCAATGGAAAAGAATGGAGAGTCCAAAAATAGATACCTACTTATATGATCATTTGACTTTTTGACAAAGGCACCAAAGCAATCTATTGGAGAAGAAAATGGTGCTAGAATAATTGGATATTAATATGGAAAAGATTAACCTTGATCCCTACCTCACATGATACACAAGAATAAATTTGAGATGGGTCATAGACCTAAGCAAAAAGCCAAAAGTATAAAGCTTTTACAGGAAAACACTGGAGTATATCTTCATGACTTGGAGGTAGGCAAAAGTTTCCTAGAGAAGTCACAGAAGCAATATCCTAAAAAAAAAAATTAATTAGATTTAAACAAAATAAAAAGAACTTCTGCTCTTCTAAAAGTACCTTAACAAAATGAAAAGGCAGGCCAGGTGTGGTGGCTCACGTCTGTAATCCCAGCACTTTGGGAGGTCAGCGGTGCGAGGATCCTTTGAGTTCAGGAGTTCAAGACCAACCTGGGGAACATGGAAAAACCCCATCTCTACAAAAAATATAAAAACTTAGCTGGGTGTGGTGGTGCATGCATGTGGTCCCAGCTACTTGGGAGGCTTAGGTGAGAGGATTGCCTGAGTCCGGGAAGTCGAGGCTGCAGTGAGCCAAGATTGCACCACTGAGCTCCAGCCTGAATGACAGAATATGACCCTGTAAGAAAACAAGGAAGGGATTATAGGCATGTGACACCATGCCCAGCCCCTCCATGTTTTATGATTTTTTCTTGTGATATTAGTATTTTCAATGACTGAAACATTTGCTTTGCAGAATATTTCTCCCTCAATTTAGATTTGTCTGATAATTTCCTCATCAATAGATTTAGGACAAGCATTTCTGACAGGACTAGTACATGAGTAAGGCTGTTTGTCTCAGTACCTCAAATGAGGTTTTATTTATTTATTTATTTATTTATTTATTTTCCCAGCACTTTGGGAGGCTGAGGTGGGCAGTTCATGAGGTCAGAAGATCAAGACCATCCTGGCCAACATGGTGAAGCCCTGTCTCTACTAAAACACAAAAAAGAAAAAAAAATTAGCCAGGCATGGTGGCGCAAGCCTGTGGTCCCAGCTACTTGGGAGGCTGAGGCAGGGGAATCGCTTGAACTTGGGTGGCGGAGGTTGCAGTGAGCAGAGATTGCGCCACTGCACTCCAGCTTGGCAACAGAGTAAGACTTTGTCTAAAAAATAAAAAAAAAACCATGGAGGAGGAATCATTCTACGCCAAAGAAGAATAGAGACATGAGAGCTAAATGCACTGTATAAACTTTGACTGGGTCCTGGATTTAGGAAATATAAACAATTCTAAACATTATGAACTATATGTTAGACAATAGTCTTTGTAAGTGTTAAATTCCATGAGGGTGATAAATTTGTGATTATGTAGGAGAATGCTATTGTTAGGAGATTCATAATAAAATATTTATAAGTGAAAAAAAAAAAGAAAACAAGGAAGGAAGGGAGGGAGGGAAGGAGGGAGGGAGGGATGGAGGGAGGGAGGGATGGAGGGAGGGAGGGAGGGCAAGTAATAGACTGGGAGAAAATATTTATAAATAATATATTTCATGAAGGGATGATGTCTATAATATACAAAAGAATTCCACAACTCAGTAATAGGAAGTCAACTCAATGAAAATTGGTTATAATTTTGAACATGCACATCTTTGAATGACTAGTCGTCACATGTAAAAATGCTCAACTTCATTAGTTATCAGATAAATGAAAAAACACAATGAAACATCACGTTACACATTCACTAGACTGATTAAAATGAAAAAGACTTTCAAAACCAAGTATGTTGAGAATGTGAAGCAACTAGAACTTTCATACATTGTTGCTGAGAATGTAAAATAGACTATGGAAAAAAGGTCTGGCGTTTTCTTATACAATTAAATATCTGTCTACCCTGTGACCCAATAGCCAAACTCCTAGCTATTTACCCGTAGAAGTGGGAAAAAAGTTCACACAAAGACTTGTACAAGAATGGTTAGGGCAGCTTTATTTTTAATAGCCAATAACTAGAAACAATTCAGGTATTCATCAACTGAAGGATAAGTAAACAAACTATGGCATGTTTATAAAGTTTAATACTACTCAAAAATGAAATGAGCATGTAACAACGTGGATGAATTTCAGAAACAGTGAGGTAAAGAAGCGTTATACAAAGGAATGTATACTCTATAATTTCATTTTTATGAGGTTTTAGAACAGATTTTATGATTTGCTTTGGGGATTATGGTAGGTATCTTTAACTTATGACAGTCTGGCTTCAGGTGATTTTATTCCACTTCTGGCATGGTATAGGAACTTACAGCATTGTGCTTTCATCTCTGCTCCCAGCCTTTGTGTTGTTGTTTTCATATATTTTACTGCTCCATAAGTTATAAATCCCATGATATACTGTTATTATTTTTGCTTTAAATAGTTCATTATCTTTCTTACTTTTTAAAAAAATAATTAAAAATTAAAAATAGAAATGGGCGTCTTGGTATATTGCTCAAGTTACTCTTGAACTCTTGGGCTCAAGTCATCCCTCCACCTCGGCCTCCCAAAGTGCCCGAGATTACAAGTGTGAGCTGCTGACCCCTGCCAACAGCCCATTATCTTTTAAAGGGATTTCGTTAATAATAATAAAAAGTCTTGTATTTACTATCTTAGTTACCATTTCTGGTGTTCTTCATGCCTTTGTGTATTCCAGGGTTTCATCTGATATTTTTCTACCTGAGGACTTCTTTTAACATTTCTTGCACTTCTGGTCTTCTGGCGATGAATTCTCTCAGCTTTTATATATCACAAAAATTCTGATTTTAGAAGATGTTTTTGCTCAGGATAGAATTCTAGATTAATACTTTTGTTTTGTTTTTCCTTTGAAGATGTTACTCCACCATCTTCTGACTTGCATTGTTTCCAGTGAGAAGTTGCTCCTATTCTTCTCTCCTCCCCTGTATGTAATATATCTTTTTTTTTCTTCACTGCTTTATAAGAGTTTTTTCTTTACCAGTTTAAAGCAGTCTGTTATGATATGTCTTGGTGTAGTTTCCTTTATGCTTCTTATGCATGGGGCTTATTGCCCATCGTAGATCTGTAGGTTTATAATTTTCATCAAGTTCGAAAGTATTTTGACTGCTATTTCATTACGTATTTCTTTCTTTTTCCTCCCTTTCTCCTTTTTGGGGACTGAAATTACACATATGTTAGGCTGCTAACAGCTTACCTATTTGCTCATTTTTTCTGCCTTTTTTTCCTCTCTGCTTCATTTTGGTTAGTTTCTATTTACTTATTAGTCTGTTTTCATGCTGCTGATAAAGACACACCTGAGACTGGGCAATTTACAAAAGATAGAGGTTTTACAGTTCTACATGACTGGGGAGGCTTCACAATCGTGGCAGAAGGCAGGGAGGAGCAAGCCACATCTTATGTGGATGGTAGCAGGCAAAGAGAGAGAGCTTGTGCAGGGAAACTCCCCTACACAATACCATCAGATCTCATGAGACTTATTCACTACCATGAGAACAGCATGGGAAAGACCTGCCCCCATGATTCAATTACCTCCCACTGGGTCCCTCCTATAACGTGGGAATTCAAGATGAGATTTGGGTGGGGACACACAGCCAAACCATATCAATTACTATATCTTCAGGTTAACCAAAATTTTCTTCTTCAGTGTCTAATCTGCTATTTTCATCCAGCATATTTTTCATCTCACATATTGCAGTTTCATTTTTTTTTTTTTAATACAGAATCTTGATCTGTCACCCAGGCTGGAGTGCAGTGGCATGATCTTGGTTCACTGCAACCTCCGCCTCATGGGTTCAAGCGATTCTCCTGCCTCAGCCTCCTGAGTAGCTGGGACAACAGGCACCTGCCACAATGCCTGGCTAATTTTTTATATTTTTAGTAGAGGTGGGGTTTCACTGTGTTAGCCAGGATAGTCTCAATCTCTTGACCTCATGATCCGCCTGCCTCAGCTTCCCAAAGTGCTGGAATTGCAGATGTGGGCCACTGTACCAGGCCAGTTTTCATCTTTAAAAGTTTGTCTTGGGCAGTTTAAAAATATTTTCCATGTTTCTGTTTTTTTTTTTTTTTTTTTGATACAGGGTCTTGCTCTATTGCCCAGGCTGGGGTGCAGTGGTGTGATCTTGGCTCACTGCAACCTTTGCCTCCCAGGTTCAAGTGATTCTTGTGCCTCAGCCTCCTGAGTAGCTGGGATTACTGGCCTGTGCCACCAGTCCCAGCTAATTTTTGTATGTTAGTAGAGGTTGGGTTTCACCATGTTGGCCATGCTTCTCAAGTGATCCACTCACCTTGGCCTCCTAATGTGCTGAGATTACAGGTGTGAGCCACCATGCCTGGCCACATGTCTCTATTAAACATGGTCAATCTCTCTTCTAGCTAATTAAATACACAGAATATAGCAATAATGGCTTAATACTCTTATCTTCTAAATTTATTATCTTTGTCATTCCTATGTCTGTTTCTATTGATGAAGACTCATTATGGATCATATTTTCCTGTATCTTTGCATCCCTGGTAGTTTTTTATTGGATATCAGACCTGTACATTTACCTTGTTGGGGGTTACTTTTGTATTCCTGTAAATATCCTCGAGCTTTACTACCTTTTTTAGAAACAGTTTGATTTTGTGGGGGTGGGGGAGGGGTTATTGCTTTTAAACTTTGTGTGGCAGGATCAGAGCAGCATTAACTCTAGGACTGGGTTTCTCACTACTGAGGCCAATCCTGCCTCAGTATTCTATATAATATTGCATGAATTATGACGTTTTCTAGTCTGAGTGGTGGGAACAGACATTATTCCCAGCCATGTGTGAGCTCCAGTGATCATTTCCTCTAATACTTTCAGGCAATTCTTCCCCTGGCCTCAAGTCATTTCCTCATACATGTGTGCTGATCAGTACTCAGCTGAGGACTCATCTGGGCCCCTCAGCTGGTCTCCAGGGCACTCTTTTCTCTAAAACTCTGCCCTGTGGACTCAAGCTGCCTTGTTCTCCCTGGACTTCTGTGCATCTCCTCAACTTAGGGAGATTGCTAGGCTCTGCCTGGGTTCCTCCTCCTGTACAGCCTCCTATAAACTTTTCACAGGCACTAAGCTGGGGTAGTTGTAGCTCTCACTGCATTTGTTTCCTATTCTGAGAGATAACCGTCCTTTGTTATTGGTGTCCAATGTTTACACAAAGGTATGAATGCTGGGTGTGTGACCATGGAGGGCCACTTTAAAACTCTGCCATAGTAAGGATGGCTTGAAGCCGGGCATGGTGCCTCACACCTGTAATCCCAGCACTTTGGAAGGCCAAGGTGGGCAGATCACTTGAGGCCAGGTGTTGGAGACCAACCTGGCCAACATAACGAAATCCTGTCTCTACTAGAAACACAAATAGCTAGTGTGGTGGTGAGCGCCTGTAATCCCAGCTACTGGGGAGGCTGAGGCAGGACAATCACTTGAATTGGGAGGTGGAGGTTGCAGTGAGCCAAGATCACACTACTGCACTCCAGCCTGGGCGACACTAAGACCCTGCCTCAACCAAACAAACAAAATAATAATAATAATAATAATAATAATAAAATAAAAAAGGATGGCTTGATAGAGAATGTGACATTTGAGCAATAGATTGTATAGTATTAGAAAAGAAGATAGGGGAAAGGTAATAAGTTCATGCTGATGGCTCTACCTAGAATACCCTTCCATCCACTCTGCTTGATGTAGCAGTTTGCTCATTTTTCCATGTAGTCCTATTGCTACCTCTGCAAAGCTGCCTTGAACCCTCGAGATAAAATGACTAGCTTCCTGCTCTGAGTATTATATTTACACATTATGTTCATCATTACTTCATCTCATGCTTATGGTCTGGTTGGGTTTGTCAGCTTGGTCTTAAGTCTACTGGTCGCAGCATGGTTCTGCAAGAGTCTGTACGTTTTTGCATCATTAAAGTCCATGGTGGTAATCCTAGGTCTACCAATTACTGCCTGGGAATTCAGCACATTATTTTAAAAATTCTAAATGTCCATTTCTTTATGTGTAAAATGGAGGTGAAATTATCTTCTTTGTAGGCTTATTATGATTTATGTACAGTGCCTAGCAAATTGTGTGGTTTCTAGTAGGTATTCTGTAGATCTTGTTTCCTCTTTTTATCTGTTGTTTTCAGTACTCGTTTCAGTTAAGACGTAGTAGAATTCATGAATATGTGTTGAATTGAATATCAAGCTATAATATACTATCAAATGGGAACATTTAATGAACTGTAGTATCTACGATTTAGTAAAATGTTGTTTGAACTTTAGTTCTTTTAAAAGAAGCTAAGCTATTTAAACAGCAACAGCTGCTTAAATAGTCTAAAGGTGCTCTTTTCTTTTAGTCTATCTATAATACAATAAGAATTTCCTAGAAGGATAAATCAAATTGGTTCCTTGAAACGTAAAATTATCATGTGATAATTTATAGGAAACCTCCTTTAAGATCTGTTTTAAAGGTTTTTCTTACTCTAAACCAATATGTACATATATAAATAAGCATTATTCAGCTTCTTGGTTTGACACTTGGATTTTTAAGGAAAAGATCTGCATATCCATGTGCATCTCCAAATCTTTATGTAGGTACTTGAACTTACTTGAAAAATTCTCTGGGCTGGGCGCAGTGGCTCAAGCCTGTAATCCCAGTGCTTTGGGAGGCCGAGGTGGGTGGATCACGAGGTCAAGAGATCGAGACCATCCTGGTCAACATGGTGAAACCCCGTCTCTACTAAAAATACAAAAAATTAGCCGGGCATGGTGGTGCATGCCTGTAATCCCAGCTACTCAGGAGGCTGAGGCAGGAGAATTGCCTGAACCACCAGGAGGCGGAGGTTGGGGTGAGCCGAGATCCCACAATAACACAAAAGCCAGGAAAAAAAGAAAGAAACTCTTTAAAAAAAAAAAAAAAAAAGAAAAGAAAAATTCTCTTTGCTTGTGTTTCATCTGTAAGTATTATAGTTACTCATTGCTGAGAATTTAGAGGTACTTATACCATTTTTTACAAAATGAATGTCCCATAATTCTAGTATTCTGTCTTTTATGACCAAGTGCTCATTTAACTCTGTTTAGAGATCATTAAGAAATCATAGTTAAGAACTTCTGAATTTAAAATAGTATCTAGTAAATAATGACAAATAGTGATATAAATGTATTATAAAATCTTTATGTCTAAGAAAAATAATATTAAACAAAAATAATATTAAACAACAATAATATTAAAAATTTTGGTAGCTAAATAACATTTCACGAGATGCATCTATTCCACTGATAATTAGCATAATATTTGAATTACAAAAAACTCTTCAATTTAATGAGTATGGTCCCTTTTCACTTGTGTTCTATAAAAACCTAAAGGTTTTCAAGCCAAATGATTTCTGTTTAGAATTCTGTTTAGAATACACTTTTCAGAGCATAAAGTTTTGGGTTATATATCCTTGTAAAGCCTGATTTTTTTAAAAGTTCATTCTTTAAAAAATTAAGTCTCTAAGACTTAAAGGCATTGGTATCCTACTTTAACTTTGTTGATGAATGGAAATCTTTTAATCAAGAACATTTCAAGTGGGCCTTTCCATCTCTCATTGTCATTGACATTTTAAAAGGTGCATGCTTTCTAAACTGCGTCCCAGAGCTTTCTACATCCATAAAAAAGATATTATTTTACAAATAGGACCAAAGTGTTACCTTAACATAGATGAACTTTCATTAGTATAATATCTTAGTTTTAATTCTGTAACATTGTGCTCTTTAATAATCACTAATGATATATATGGCTTTTTTTCTCAATAAAATTTTAAAGGACTTATTGGAATATAGTTAACATACTGCACATACTTAAAGGATATAATTATTAAAATACTGACATATGTATACCTTCATGAGACCATTGCCACAACTAATAGATTTAATATTTCCATCACCCCAAAAAGTTTCTTCTTGCCCCCTTCCTTCCTTTCATCCCTCCCTCCTTCCCTCCCTCCCTCCTTCCTTCGCTCCCTCCCTCCCTCCCTCCCTCCCTTTTCTTTTTTTGAGATGAAGTCACACTCTGTTCCCCAGACTAGAGTGAAGTGGCGCAGTCTTGGCTCACTGCAACCTTTGCCTCCTAGGTTCAGGCGATTCTCCTGACTCAGTCTCCCAAGTAGCTGGAATTACAGGCATGTGCTACCACACTTGACTAATTTTGTTTTTTAGTAGAGACAGGGTTTCATTATGTTGTCAGGCTGGTTTTGAACTCCTGACCCCAGGTGATCTACCTGCCTCGGCCTCCCAAAGTGCTGGAATTACAGGCATGAGCCACCACACCTGGTCTTGTCCTTTTTTTCATCTGTCACTGCCAAACCTGCTGTCCCTTCCCCTAGCAGCTACTGATTAGCTTTCTTTTGCTATAGATTCATTTGCATTTTCTAGAGTTTTTTTTATATAAATGGAATCATACAATATGTACTTATTTTTTTGGTCTAGCTTCTTTTACTCTGCATACTTATTTTGAGATTCATCTATTTTGCTGTGTGTATGAATAGTCTGTATTTTTCATTGCTGAATAGTATTTCATTGCACAGATATGGCACAATTTGTTTATCCATTCCTCTGATGATGGATATTTAGATTTCTTCCAGCGTTTGGCTATCCCAAATAAAGCGGAAGTTTTTATCTTATTTATGAATAAAGCTGCTATAAACATTGAGTATGTTTTAAAAATTGTCTGATTTTCCATTTTTACCACTTCCCACAATCATGTCTATCAACACTTATCATACGCCAATGTTTTTATCTACCTTCCTCAGCAACTTGACAATTAGGGAAGACTGAAAATATTTAACATTAGACCAATTTCCTGCATTTTAATCCTTTTACTCATTAGAGGTCTTGATTATAGGGAAGAAAAGATGTCATTTTGAATCTTGAAATAGAAATAGACTGACCAGCATTATTTTACCTTTTATGACATTTCTAAATAAAATTTTTAAATGTAACCAAGTTGAAACCCGTAGTCTTTAATTACTCAAAGAGCTTATGCAAATATAATGATGTTATGATGAATCTTTTCTAAAGAGAGTAAATGTATGACCTTATTTTATTTCCATAAGTATATGTGGCATTTGAAGTTTATCATAGTTACCAAATTTTCTCTAAACAAGGAAATATGGAAAAGATCCCATAATGCCATACTTTTTTTTTTTTTGAGATGGAGTCTTGCTTTGTCACCCAGGATGGAATGCAGTAGCACAATCTCAGCTCACTGCAACCTCCGCCTCTCAGGTTCAAGTGATTCTCCTGCCTCAGTCTCCCAAGTAACTGGGATTACAGGCACGTGCCACCATACCTGGCTAAATTTTGTATTTTTAGTTGAGATGAGGTTTCACCATGTTGGCCAGGCTGGTCTTGAACTCCTGATCTTAAGTGTGATCCACCCACCTTGGCCTCCCAAAGTGCTGGTATTATTGGATTTGAGCCACCGCACCCGGCTGCTAGTAGGTACATATCTTTATGAGGTACATGAGATATTTTGGTACAAGTATGAGATTATTTGATAATATTCACATCATGGAAAATTGGATATACCATACCCTTAAGCATTTATACTTTGTATTACAAACAGTCCATTATACTCTATTAGTTATTTTAAATGTACAATTAAATTATTATTGAAGTATAATCATTCTGCTGTGCTATCAAATACTAGGTCTTTTTAATTTATTCATTCTTTTTTTTTTTTTCTTGAGACTAAGTCTTGCTTTTTTGTCCAGGCTGGAGGGCTGTGGTGTGGTCTTGGCTCACTGCAACCTCTGCCTCCCAGGTTCAAGCAATTCTCCCACCTCAGCCTCCCAAGTAGTTGGGATTACAGATGCATACCAGTATGCCTGGCTAATTTTTTTTTGCAATCTCTGCCTCCTAGGTTTGAGCAACTCTCCTGCCTCAGCCTCCCAAGCAGCTGAGATAATAGGTGTGTGTCATCATACCTGGCTGATTTTTGTATTTTTAGTAGAGACTGGGTTTCGCCATGTTGTCCAGTCTAGCCTTGAACCCCTGACTTCAAGTGATCTGCCCACCTTGGCCTCTCAAAGTGCTGGGATTACAGGCATGAGCCTTTTTCTTTTTTCTTTTTTTTTTTGTACCCATTATCCAGCCCTACCTTTCCTACCCCTCACTACCCTTCCCAGCCTCTGGTAACCATCCTTCTATTCTCTATCTCTGTGAGTTTAATTGTTTTGACTTTCAGATCCTACAAGTAAGTGAGAACATGCGATGTTTGTCTTTCTGTGCCTAGCTAATTTCACTTAATACAATGATCTCCAGTACCAATCATGTTGTTTCAAGTTCCATTCTTTTTTATAAGTAACACATTTTCTTATCTGTTCATCTGTTGATGGACACTTAGGTTGCTTCAAAATCTTGGTTGTTGTGAACCGTGCTGCAACAAACATGAGAATGCTGATATATCTTTGATGTACTGATTTTTTTTTCTTTTGGATACATACCCAGCAGTGTGATTGCTGGATCATATACATGTAGTAGTCTTTTTAAAGTGTTTTGAGGAACTTCCAAACTGATCTCCATAGTGGTTGTACTAATTTACATTCCCACCAAAAGAGTGTTGAGGGTTCCCTTTTCTCTGCATCCTCACCAGTGTTTGTTATTGCCTGTTTGGATAAAAGCCATTTTAACTGGGGTGAGGTGATACCTCATTGTAGTTTTAATTTGCATTTCTCTGGTGATCAATGATATTGAGCAGTTTCTCATATGCCTCTTTGCTGTTCGTATGCCTTCTTTTAAGAAATGTTTATTCAAATATTTTGCCCATCTTTTAATTGGATTTATTAGATTTTTTTCCCTATGGAGTTGTTTGAGCTCCTTATATATTCTGGTTATTAATCCCTTGTCAGATGAGTAGTTTGCAAATATTTTCTCTCATTATATGGGTCGTCTCTCCTTTTCAGTTGTTTCCTTTGCTGTGCAGAAGCTTTTTAACTTGATGTGATCCCATTCATTCATTTTTGCTTTGGCTGTCTATGCTTGTGAGGCATTACTTAAGAAATTTTTACTCAGACCAATGTCCTGGAGAGTTTCCCCAATGTTTTCTTCTAGTATTTTTATGATTTGAGGTCTTAGATTTAAGTCTTGAATTTATTTTGATTTTATTTTTCCGTAAGGTTCTTACCTTATAGAAAAAGTATAGGGGTCTAGTCTCAGTCTTCTGCATATGGATATCCAGTTTTTCCAGCACCATTTATTGAAGAGATGGTCTTTTCCCCAATGTATGTTCTTGGCACCTTTGTCAAAAATGTGTTCACTATAGGTATCTGGATTTGTTTCTGGGTTCTCTATTTTGTTCCATTGGTCTATGCGTCTGTTTTTGTGCCAGATGTCTACAGCTTTGTAATATATTGTGAAGTCAGGTAATGTGATTCCTCCAATTTTGTTCTTTTTCCTTAGGATAGCTTTGGCTATTTTGGATCTTTTCTGATTCCGTATAAATTTTAGGATTGCTTTTTCTATTTCTGTGAAAAATGGCATTGGTATTTTGGTGGGGATTGCATTGAATCTGTAGATTGCTTTGGGTAGTATGAGCATTTTAACAATATTGATCCTTCGAATCCATGAACATGGAATATCTTTCCATTTTTGTGTGTGTGCATTCTTTAATTTCTTTCATCAATGCTTTATAGTTTCTATTGCAAAGATCTTTTACTTCTTTGGTTAAGTTAATTTCTAGGTATATGATTTTATTTGTGGCTATTGTAAATGGGATTGCTTTTTAAATTTGTTTTTCATATTTTTTATTGCTGGCATATAGAAATGCTACTGATTTTTGTTATGTTGATTTTGTATCCTGCAACTTTACTGAATTTATCAGTTCTAATAGTTTTCCTTTTTTTTTTTTTTT
>NW_016107475.1:310165-341184 GCF_001604975.1 Cebus imitator | reverse complement strand
TGAGGTCTCTGTTACCCAGGCTGGAGTGCAGTGGCAAGGTCTTGGCTCACTGCAACCTCTGGCTCCCAGGCTCAAGTGATCCTTCCACCTCAGCTTCCTGAGTAGCTGGTGTTATAGGCATGTGCCACCAGACCTGGCTAATTTTTGTATTTTTTGTAGAGGTGGGGTTTTGCCATGTTGCCCAGGCTGGTCCTGAACTCCTGGACTCAAGTGATCCACCTGGCTCCGCCTCCCAAAGTGCTAAGATTACAGATGTGAGCCACTACATCCAGCCCTCTGGTAGAATCTTTAGGTTTTTCCAAATATAAGCTCATATCACCTGCAAACAAGGATAATTTGACTTATTCCTTTCTAATTTGGAAGCCCTTTATTTGTTTCTCATCTGATTGCTGTAGCTCAGACGCCTAGTACTATGTTGAATAACAATTGTGAAACTGGGCATAGTTTGTCATGTTCCAAATCTAAGAGGAAGGGCTTTCAGTTTTTCTCCATTTTGTGTGATACTAGCTGTGGGTCTGTCATATATGGCTTTCGTTATGTTGAAGTCTGTTTCTTCTATATCTAGTTTTTTTGAGGGTTTTTATCATGAATGGATATTGAACTTTATCAGATAATTTTTCAGCATCAATTATGATATGGTTTTTGTCCTTCAAAGAATGGAGTTTTAATTTTTAGGCAATTTTATTTAAAGTGACTTTTTTAACCTTGATATCAAATATATAAATATATATATTTGCATTACAAATATTTAATGCAATACATGAGCAGTTCTGCCTATTGATGTGTTTTCTAAAAAGGATAATCTTATTTCACAATGTTTAATTCTTTTTTTAAACAGAGTCTCACTCTGTCCCCCAATCTAAAGTGCAGTGGTGCGATCTTGGCTCACTGCATCTTCCACCTCCCTGGTTCAAGCGATTCTCCTGCCTCAGCCCGCTGAATAGTTGGGCTTATGCGTGCCCATCACCATGCCTGGCTAAGTTTTGTATTTTTAGTAGAGTCAGGGTTTCACCATGTTGGCCAGGCTGATCTCACACTCCTGACCTCAAGTGATCCATCTGCCTTGGCCTTCCAAAATGCTAGGATTACAGGAATGAGCCACTAAGCCTGTCCAAGTTTTTTACTGAGAACTTTTATTGTATATTGAGAAAAGGAGAGAATGATTTTTTTTCTAGTAGAATCCTATATATTCAAGTATTAAATGCTTTTACAAATCGAATCTTCTCATGTTAGGTTATTGATTTTGAATTTTGGAAGTGATACTTTCCAGATTATTTTATTGCTTCTTATTACAGTTTAAAGCCAGTTTGATTGAATGCCTTTTGATCTTCTTTCTGTGACTGTTAATTTTTTTCTTTTATAAAATTATAGTAAAATGTGTGTAGAACCCAAAGAGAAAATCAATTTTGGTCTTTTTTTCTTTTTGCTCCTTTATCTTTTTAAAAAATCAGTAGCAAGCTTTATTTGCCAGGCTAAAAGATAAACTAATATCATGATTTATGCTAAGTAAAAAACTGGTATCATTTTTTTTCTTTCAGATCTCTATAAAAATGGACTCCAAAGAGCTAACTTTGTACCATTCATAGCAGTCCTGAAGGTAAAAACAAATCATTTATTTGTATTTACTAAGACCATATTTACTGATAATCAAGGGCTTTAGTAGGATTGCCTTGGTCTTGGCATTCAAGCAGAATTTATTTTGCTATTTAGATAGTAATAGTCAAAGACACTGAAGGAGAAAAGAATCTTTTTATATAGTATCATCCATGAGTACAGTGGAAAAATTACAAAATATAGTCTAAATTATTCTCTAACTAAAACATTGAATAGTTTGCATTTTATAAATTTTAATTTGAGGTTTGCTCATAAATATTTTAGTGGAATGTTTAAACTTATACATTTATTTCTGAAAAAAAATGTTTAATGTTCCCTGTTTCCTTCAGGTTAATGGCCATTATTAACATGTTTTCCCAGCTATTAAAGTTGCTATTCTAGAATAGCATTATTACAAAAATATTCTAATATATTTAAATGTGATTGCCATCAAGTTATGAAATTATGTCAAGTTGAGGCACATAAATAGTTTAAATATTTGTGTGTATCATCACTGCATAGAGTTTAAAATAGTCTTCATTACAATATGATTAACAATAAAATAGCCTCCTTTTTTACTCTTAATTTTAAGTAATTTTTTACATGATTATTTAATGATTTCACATTCTGCCATGGTTTATTGAGAACCTACTATGTACAGTGTGCTGCGTTAGGTATAATGGATAATAGAATTGTGAACTAAGCTGGTTTTTGCTGGCACATTATTTATAATGTAGTTGAGGATATAAAATATATACAAAATACCTATAAGAGAAAGCAAAATTTGCAAAAATATAATTCCCATAATTTTAGGTAAATACTTTCTCCCCATGCACATCAACATATTTGAAGAAAGGATAAAGTATTTTTTAAAAACTGAAACCTTAAAAATTCTTAAGAAGGGTTAAAATATTTTATCTTCAGACATTCTAAAGGCATAATCAGACAATCTTTTTGACATGTACTTTGGTTGGAATTATTGTTGGTGCCAAACTTTATCCCCTATGCTATACATAGGAGAATTCAAACATCTGTTTCCTTGACCAATTTTAGGTTCCCAAGAATTTCAATTTCTCGGAGATATTTATAGATATAGGAAAAGTACTTTTGGAAGATTTATGCTGTTTGTAATTTTTTTCCCTTTATATTCATGTTTTGCATTTGGGGAGAACGTAGACTTGCAATGTTTTCTCCATGCTAGCAATCCAAAGTAATATGGTATACGTAGATACCAAAATATAAAGAGGGAAGCTAAGAAAAATAGCTGCTAAAAATAGTGTCTTCATATAGCATAAAATACACAAAATGTAAAAGGAGAAATCTCAGAAAGAAACAAGAGGTTCTCAGGGAACAACTTTGTAGCTGTACTCTTTTTTTTTTTAACTTCAAATATTTTGTTGTTGTTGTTTTCTTTGGCCAGTAATTTGTCCTACTTCAATGTATAACAGCAGTATTAATAGGCAACTAAATTGGCCAGATCGAATTTAGTTTTCTTTCCCTTTCCTACTCTTAAAGTTTTTCAAGTGGGAAGGAAAACCAGAGATGAATACTATGCAATTTGAAATTGAACATGAACTCAGATACGTATATAATATACAATTTGAAGTTGAACATGGATTGAACTTCCCAGGAAACTAAATATCAGATTAGATAAGAAAAGGTCTAAAATGTCTAATTTATTCAAGAGACGTTTCATATATAACAAAACATCAATGAATGAACACTAGAGCTGGTTTCTCTGAAGCTTTTCTGTTTGGGCATGTAAAATTTCCCTTGTAAGGAAAGGTAGTTTAATATTAAGTGACATTTTGCCTATTCACAGATGCTAGTGTTACTCCTTCATTCTGGCCCAGCTGAGAGAAAGATATAGCAGAAGTCAATCTTAAAACAAATGGAGAATTTTAGTTTAATAAAAAGAAATTATTATAAATGAGATAGAAATTCGTTGAGGAAAAAGTACATTGTAAAACTTATTTTTAAAAATGCTCTCTATAAACCAAATGATTGCAAATTTGTGATTCACCACAGAAGCCTGTGGTTTGTTGCTTGGGAGATTGAAAAATAACAAAATTTTATGTAAGCTCTTAGTAAAGCCTGCTTTATGGCCCAACATGTAAACAATTTTCTTTAAAATGGTGAGTACTCTTCAGTTGTTATGTATTATTGTGTAGGTTTGTTAATTATGCTGTTCAAATCTTTATTCTTACATTTTTTTCATATCAATTACTAAGAGACTTATGGGAAACATCTCTCACTATAATTGTGAATTTATCTATTTTTCTTGTAATTCTATCATTTGCCTTACATATTTGGAGGCTATAAGTTGCATACAGATTTATAATAATTATTTTATTTATTTATTTATTTATTTATTTAGAGACAGAGTCTTGCTCTGTCACCCAGGCTAGAGTGCAGTGGTGCAATATCGGCTCACTTGCAACCTCCGCCTCCCAGGTTCAAGTGATTTTCCTGCCTTAGCCTCCTGAGTAGCTGGGACTACAGGTACACACTACCACATCAGTCTAATTTTTGTATTTTTAGTAGAGATGGGGTTTTGCCATGTTGGCCAGGCTGATCTCAAACTCCTGACCTCAGGTGATCTGCCCACCTTAGTCTCCCAAAGTGGTGCTGGGAGTACAGGTTTAGCCACCATGCCTGTCCAGATTTACAATAATTAAATACTGCTTGTGAATGGAACTTTTAAATATTATTAAGCAGCATTGCTCCTTCTTTTCAAGTGTATTTTTAACGTCTCTTGAAACATTGTTACCATGACTGCTTTAAAATCTTCCTTTATCAGGTAATTCTAACATCTCTGTCATCTTTATGTTGCCATTTCTTTACATTCAGTTTGAGATCTTCCTGATTTTTGGTATAAGTGATTTCCAATGGAAACTGACATTTTCATAATTTGTCATGAGACTTTGAATCTTACTGTTTTAACCAAATTTTATATTGTGGTAAAATATACATAACAAAAATTACTATTTTAATGATTTGTTTGTTTACATTTTGATACAGGGTCTCACTCTGTTGCCTAGGCTGGAGTGCAGTGGTACAATCATGGCTTACTAAAGCTTCAACCTCCGAAGGCTCAGGTGATCCTCCTGCCTTAGCCTCTTGAGTAGCTGGAACTGCAGGCACATTCTACCATGCCTGGCTAAGTTTTGTATTTTCTGTAGAGGCAGAGTTTCACTATGTTTCCCAGGCTGGCCTTGAACTCCTGGGCTCAAGCGATCTGCCTGCCTTGGCCTCCCAAAGTGTTGGGATTACAGGTGTGAGCTACCATACCTGGCCTATTTTAATGATTTTTATGTGTACAGTTCAGTGACATTAAGTGCATTCACATTGTTGTACAAGCACCACCATCATTCATCTCCAGAATTTTTGATTTTATCAAACTGAAACCCTGTACTCACTAAGTGATAACCCTCATTCTTCCCCTCTCCCAAAGCTGCTTACGTTAACCAGTCTACTTTCTACCTCTATGAATTTCTCTTTTCTAGGTACTTGATTTAAGTGGAATTACCTAATATTTGTCTTTTTCTTTCTGGCTTATTTCACTTAGCATGGTGTCTTCAAGGTTTATGCATGTTGCAACGTGTCAGAATTCCAATCTTTTTATGGCATAATAATATTCCATTATAAGGATATGCTACATTTTGTTTATCCATTCACCTGTCAATGGACATTTGGGTTGTTTCTACCTTTTAGCTATTACAAATATTGTATACAAATATCTATGTGAGTCCCTGCTTTCAATTCTTTTGTGTACATACCCAGAACTGAAATTGCTAGATCTTATGGTAATTATGTGTTTAATTTCTTGAGGAACTGCCATACTGTTTTCCATAGCGGCTGTATCATATTACATTCCCACCAGCAATACACAAGCATTCCAGTTTCTCTGCATTTTCCCCAATGCTTATTTTCTTTTATCTTTTTTTTTGTTGTTGTTAATAGCCATCCCAGTGGGTGCGAAGTGGTATCTCATTGTGGTTTTGATTTGCATTTCCCAAGTGATTAATGATATTGTGTATCTTTTCATGTGCTTATTTTATTTATTTATTTATTGAGATGGAGTCTTGCTCTGTCACCCAGGCTGGAGTGCAGTGGCACAATCTCGGCTCACTGCAACATCCGCCTCCTGGGTTCAAGTGATTCTCATTCCTTAGCCTCCCAAGTAGCTGGGATTACAGGCACCTGCCACTACACCTGGCTAATTTTTGTATTTTTGTTAGAGATGGGATTTCACCACATTGGCCAGGCTGGTCTCGAACTCCTGACCTCAGGTGAACCACCTGCCTCGGCCTCCCAAAATGCTGGAATTACAGGTGTGAGCCACTGTGCTTGTCCTCTTGTTCTTATTTTAAATCTATTTATCTTCTCCGTTTTTTAAAATTGGACAACATCTTATTCTACAAAACAGATTGTTACCCTCTTTCTCTTTGTGGATCTTATTTGAACTTTCTGTTTTAGTTAGGTTTTTTTAGGCATTCTGTCAAGAGAAGGGGAGGCACTGCTTCCTTTACTACCGGATGTAGCTAGAAATCCTGGTTCCCTAGTCAGCCTCCATTGACACCTGAGCTGTGGTTTGGGGGTGTGCTCCTTGTTTCCTGTTACTATGTGGAAGGAGGGTTCTGACTCCCATGTGATCTCCACTGATATCACTGTGGGAGGAGGATGCTCATTACTGGTTGGCTGGGATGAAAGTTCCAGTTCCTACTTGGCCTTCTCTGACCTCACCCTGGCAGTGGTATTGGGATTCCTCATGACAGCCTTGTGGGGGTGGAATTCTAGGCTCCCCGTAGCCTTTGCTGGCATGGGTGGGGAGGTGGAGCCACAGTTTTTCTCTGTGGTATCTGCTCTAGTAGAACAGTTATTGTCTAAAAGTTGTATCTTTTGTTCCTCTTTTCCTGGTCCTTTGGCTAAAGAGAACAGACTTTTATGGGGTCCTCATTTGTATGTTTCCATCAGTATTTCTGGGTTGCTGGCTTCTTTGGCTCTAAGTCTAGGATGTATGAGTCAAAGAAAAACCCTGTGGCTCATACTTGTAATTCCAGTGCTTTGGGAGGCCAAGGTGGGAGAATTGCTTGAGGCCAGGAGTTTGAGACCAGCCTGAGCAACGTAGTGAGTCCCCATCTCTTAACTTCTTTAAAAAAAAAAAAAATAAGCCAGGCATGGTGGTGTGTATCTGTCCTCCAAGCTACTTTGAAGGCTGAGGCAGGAGGCTTACATGAGCCCAGGAGGTGGAGGCTGCAGTGAGCCATGACTATGTCACTGTACTCTAGCCTGGGCAACAAAGTAATACCCTGTCTCTAAAAATTAAAAAAATCCCACAGGAGGAAACCTCATCATCCGGTTGTTCTTCAGATCTTGAACAGGTCTAGCTGTTCTTCCTTCTTTTTCAGTTTTTTTAGGGTCTCCTTATGTTTGTTTTATATATAATTTCCAGAGGTTTTAAATTGTACATACAAGGAGGGATAAGGAAAAGTACATCTCCATCTTCCCAGAAACGGAAGTCAGCTTATTTAAAGTCCTTGTCTGCTAATTCCATCATTTCTGGTTTTGTTTCTATGGTTTGATTTCTTTCCCCCTGGTTGTGAGTCCTGTTTTCCTGCTTCCTTGCAAGTCAAGTAATTTACGATTGGATGCTGCATGTAGTGATTATTACATTGAGTCTCTGTTACTTCCTTTAAGGGTATTGAATTTTATTTTGGCAAGTGGTTAAGTTTATTGCAGAGCAGGTTGATCTTTTTGAGCCTTATTTAAAAGCTTTGATAGGGTGAATATAGATTAGCCATTATTCCAGGTTTGTTTTAGGCCTTCTAGGTGTTAGGTTTTAGGACCTTTCTAAGCTCTTTCCTGAATCCCTGTGGTGTTCATTGAGGTGTTTCAGCTCTGGCTATTCAGAATGCTTATATCTCCCAGATATGTGTATTGTTCTTTGCTCAACTATGCATATGCAGTTTGTTATTCAGCCAAAGATTACATTCCCTATGCAGATATCTAGAGCTTTTCTTCTGCATAGCGTTTTCCTGTGCTGAATTCTACTGTGCAAATTCCAGCTGTTTCAGCAGCCTAAAACTCTGAGGACTGTCTCCTGAACTCATTTAGATTGTTCTATTGCAGTCTAGAAATTGCCTCTAGGTAGAAAGCCAGGGAATATGGCCAGTTTGCTTGCCTGATTTTTTTCCCTCATATCTCAGGGAATACTGTCTTTTGCTACCTATTACGTAATGTCTGGTATCAGCAGTTTCACATGTTTTATCCAGTGTTTTAATGATTTATTGCAGAAGGGCAAAATACAGTTTCAATTATTCTGCCTTGGCCAAAAGCATAAATCTCTTTCTTAGTTTTTAGTAATAAAGAAAAAGGTCAGGTTTTGTTGTTGTTGTTGTTGTTGTTGTTTTGTTTTGTTTGTAATTTAGGAACTTAGAGCCATGTTTTATCATAGAAAAAAAAATTAATAAATAGGATGACAATAAAAAGGCAGTGGTAAGCATAGGAATTTTGTTTCAGCTTTCTTTCACACATTTAAAGGAACAGTTAAGTAAATAATGGTGCAGTCACATGCGGTGATATAACAGTTATTTCAAACAATATTTTTCAAAAGCTTTCAATAATGTAGAATAATGCTTACAGATAATGTAAATAGAAAAGTATGATGCAAGGGTATACCTATTCCTGTCTCAACTGTGGAAATAAAATATGTGCATGAAAAAATACTGGAAAGAAACATCTTAAAATCTTAATAGAACTTATTTCTGGATATTAAAATTATGGGTGATATAAATTTTCTCTTTTAGACTTTTCTAAGATTTCTGGAATGATCTTGTATTATTTTAATAATAAAAACCATTTTTGAACAGGTGAGTTTTGCCCACTCCTCTTAGGAAATCAGCAGACCTGACTAGGAGAACTCATATTCAAAGCTGAGAAATTACAAAAAGCAAAATGGATTGAATATGGGTCCTATCTGTAGAGACTATTATTATAAAAAGAAGTGGGATGGCAGGCACAGAAAGGAAGCAGGAGGAGCAGGGGGAGAGGCAGAGATGAACTAACAAATAAAAGCATGTGACAGATATATTCTGGAGGAAGAACTACCCCAGGAAATGAGAGAATTTTTCGGGTAAAATTTTCTATATTTTAAGAGAAATTAAAGTGGTCATGCTACTGATTACATAAGAGATTAGACATGAAATAATTATAAGATTAGATGGTAAGTGAGCTGGCAGAGCTAATCTAATGTACTGTAAGTAGACCATTAAGAAAAGGAAAAGTATCTTAGAAAAAGCAAATGATAGTATCAACACTGCTGAAAATAAAATCAGTGATAAAGAGACCAAGCTTATGAAAGATCATATAAAATGAAGCTGGAACAGCCAGAGATGAAAACTACTGCAGAAAAAAAAAATGCTAGATGTGGTAAGCAGACAACAGAGAACATAAATTCACATAACTCATGTTTCTAAAAAAGAGAATACAAAGATAAAACAGAAGAAAACTTTCATGAAAGAAAGTTAGGTTGAAAGTCTAGATTAAAGTATTCATTGTATATTTTCCATTGTGTGATTCCTCTATCAAGAATCATACATTTTTGGCCAGGCATGGTGGTTCACGTCTGTAATCCTAGCACTTTGGGAGGCCAATGCAGGCAGATCACTTGAAGTCAGGAGTTCAAAACCTGCCTGGCCAAGATGGTGAAACCCCATCTCTTAAAAATATAAAATATTAGCCACCTATGGTGGTGGGTGCCTGTAATGCCAGCTACTTGGGAGGCTGAGGCAGGGGATTGCTTGAACCTAGGAGGTGGAGGTTGCAGTGAGCCAAAAAAGCACCACTGCATTCCAGCCTGGGCAACAGAACAAGACTCTCTCAAAAAAAAAGAAGGATTAAAAAAATAATCTTAAATCATATGGAAGAAAAATCAATGGGAAAAGAAGTCAAGCTTGTCTGAGGGTTGTAAACTGTTAGTAGATACTAGAATAGGATAGGACAGGATAATTTTTACTATATTCAGTTTTTAAAAAATGTGACATCTAGTCAGCTAGGTTGTCATGTACATCTAAGCCCACAGATATATATTTTGGATGTATGATAATTTAGGATTTATAGTCCTTAATGAAGTTTCCTGAATAAACAACTTTAAGATTTTATACCACCAGTCAAAATTAATAACTTATAAATAGAGATATTATGGTAAGAAATATTGGTGGTCATTGAATCTGACTAAACATTGTCAGACATAATTTTTTTTAATATTATTTGAGAACTTCTGCAACTAAGTTAACTACAAGATGTTAAAAAGTAAAGGGGTTTGGGTTGGGCATGGTGGCTCAGGCCTGTAATCCCAGTGATTTGGGAGACTGAGGTTGGAGGATTGCTTAAGGAGTGTGAGATCAGCCTGGGCAATATAGCAAGACCTTATCTCTACAAAAAAATTTAAAAAATTAGTTAGGCATAGTGGCACATGCCTGTGGTCCCAGCTACTCAGGAGGCTGAGGTGGGAGGATTGCTTGAGCCCAGGCGTTCCATGCTGCAGTGAGCCACAATTGCACCACTGGGTTCTAGCATGGGCGACAGAGCAAGACCTTGTCTCAAAAAAAAAAAAAAAAAGGGAAAAAAGGAAAAAGAGAAAGGGCTCTGACCCACATTAGCAGTTTGAGTGGAGGAGGTAGCACATGTCAGGACTATTTCCCAAGAGCCGATAATGCTTAAACTGAGACTTAAAGACAAGTAAGTTACCAGGAAAACTGGGAAAGGATGTTTACCATGCAGGAAAAATCACAGGGAAAAGACACAGAAGCATGAGACCTGTAATTAAAAATTTTGTTTTCTGTAATCAGTTCATTGAGAAAAATAATTTTCATAAAATAATAGCTGTCACTGTTCTGTTTACTTAAGGGTTGGAGATTTATTTAAAACTCAGATTTTTCTCCAAATAAAAGCAAGATATGTTTTGCATTGTATTTAAATAGAAAAATTTTGGTAGTTCTTATTCTCTTGGTTGTAATTATAATAATTGTCCCTTCTTCAATAAGTCAGTACTTTAACTTGAAATTTCTTTCTCATCATATGACATAGTATCTTGATTTTACTGATATTAATAAAAGGTAATTCTCCTAAAGTATAAGAACAAATATAATTGTTAAAGCGTTTGTTTGTATCTATATAGCATCATTTTATAAAATTAAATGCATTCATCTTACCCTCTGCACTGAAAATATTTTAAAGTAGCCTGTGATTGTTTATACCAGGGGGCACAAACTATAGCCAGTGGTCAAATCTGGCCTGCTGCCTATTTTTGTAAATTGGGTTTTATTGAAAAATTTTAGGTTCATATATTTATGTATTATCTATGGCTCTTTCAGAGTACAGTGGCAGAGTTGAGCAGCTGCTTATGACTTTCAAAGCCTAACATATTTACTATCTGACCCTTTACAGGAAGTTGGCTGGCCCTGATCTATATAGTATACAAAGGGCGAACAATTGCTTAAAATGACATATGTCAATAGCACATTTTTTTTTTCTATAAAATAGGACTTGTTTTATGTGATGAAAATCCTGCATCAGCATAGATTCATTAGTAGGTCCTGGAGAAAGGGACGTTCCAAGAGCTTGCTCAATAAATGGTTGATGAAAGGGAGGAAGCTTGGTGAATGAACCAAAAGCAAAGATGGTGGTTCAGTATCAATTTCAAATAATTTAGTAACTTGAGAAATATTTGAGCAGTTGGTAGCACTTTGGGAGGCCAATGCAGGCAGATCACTTGAAGTCAGGAGTTGGAAACCTGCCTGGCCAAGATGGTGAAACCCCTTCTCTACTAAAAATATAAAATATTAGCCACCTATGGTGGTGGGTGCCTGTAATGCGAACAATAAGTTTTTTTTTTTTTTAATTGCAATGTCTTTATTGCATTACTAGAGCAAGTTGGCCAGACTGTCCCCTCTTGGGGAAGGTATAAAACAAAAAGACCAGTAAGTATCTCCTCTCATCTTTCCCCCTCCCCTCCCCCACAATTGCACACAGCAATGTCTGAACACATCTGGTGGCAAGAACAATTTGCAAAGTGGTCTAGGAACTACATTATGAACTGTCCCATCACAAGGCATACAGTTGGCTTTCTTGTGAGTCAGATATTTTTTACGTTAACTACATGAATTTTTTTGACTACATCAAAGACAAGATTTTTCACAAGTAACAGGGCACCAAAGTCACATGTTGGAATCTGTAAGGAAACAAGGTTGTTTGCCACAAGTGGCTGGAGCTAAAGCAGGGCTGAACAGTTGGTAGCAGTTGATCCAGCTTTGTTAGGATCAACTTTCTTAGAAATATCTTCAATTTCATACATTTAAATGGAATAAGATATCTTAAATATACATTCATTGAATAATATTTATGGAATATAATCTCACTGCATTATAAATATTATTTGAAATTAGTGTGGTTAAAAGGAAAGGAGAACTACTAGATATTTTGGGTTTTTTTGTTTGTTTGTTTGTTTGTTTTTGAGATGGAGTTTCGCTCTTGTTACCCAGGCTGGAGTGCAATGGTGCGATCTCGGCTCACCGCAACCTCCGCCTCCTGGGTTCAGGCAATTCTCCTGCCTCAGCCTCCTGACTAGCTGGGATTACAGGCACGTGCCACCATGCCCAGCTAATGTTTTGTATTTTTAGTAGAGACGGGGTTTCACCATGTTGACCAGGATGGTCTCCATCTCTTGACCTTGTGATCCACCCGCCTCGGCCTCCCAAAGTGCTGGGATTACAGGCTTGAGCCACCGCGCCCGGCCGATATTTTGATCAGAAGAATAGTTTCATAGGTTAATTTCAATTTAGCTACTATTACCAGCCTTCTTGAAGATTAGATTGCCTGGCAAGCATTGCTATTCTCAGCTGATCAAATTGTAGCAATTCATGATATTTTGGACAAATATTTTATATTTGGGTAAAAATCTGTCTGTTTACTCTATCACTTACACTTTCATAAACCATTTAGTTTATTTCATTCCATAATGAACCCTAAAAGAAATAAATGCTTTTTTTAAGTTTTAAGGTTTAAAAAATTCTCAGCATGAATTTCATTAGCTTTCTTTTTATGATTTTCTTAATCAGTTTAACAGTGTGAAATAATCTAAAATAGTCTCCCCATGGGAAATGTTCCTGTACAAGATCATATGTAGTGTTTTCGCACACAGTGATGGATTTTAATATCAGCAATTTAGCACTTTCTCATTCGCAATGACAGCTTAGCAACCTATCTTCTTTCTTAACTTCTAAATTTCTTCTTAAAATTAAATGTTAGATGATTAGCTTACTGAGTGGTAACTAAAGGTGAAAAATAACGAACAAGGTATTCTACAATATAATTTTCTCTTTGATGAATTTCAGTCAGATGATTAGAGAAAAATAATTCCAGCATTAACTCTTATAAATATGAATTTTCCTTTTCTTAATAAAGAGTTGTCCATTTGGAAAGCATCACTATCTGATTTATTTGTTGGGTTTAAAATAAAGAATATAATCTAAGGTAGTAACAATTTTGTTCTTATTATTGCTACTTTTGTAATATTCGTTTAATGTTTAGGTAATGACATCATATCTTCTACTTGGTTGTTGTTTCTTGACACTGTTGTGCATCCTTTATCTCAAACTTAAAAAAAATTAAGTGATATATTAGCTTTTATGTTTTTGTTTTCTGAGAAAATTTTTCCAAGGATAAGAAATTTTTTCCTGATAGTAAACTAGAATATTCCCATTGTGCGATTTCCAGTTACAAACTTTAGACAACTTGTTTGATTATAACCCTCAGATAAAATGCTTCAGTGTTCAGCCTTTGTCCAGCCACCTGCATTAGGAGTTAATAGACTTGCTAAATAAATGTATATTTGTCATTTTTCCTGCCACAGTTTTCATTTCATTGGTGAAATTGATTTGTCAGTTTGTTCATTATAACTTTGAATACCAGAGCTTTCAGAGTGCTAAATAATCAGAATCAGCCTTTGGGGTCAGTGTCCGCCTCTGTGACCTCTACTGCGTTGTCACCTGAGTCAGCCTTGCAAGGATTAACCCTTTGTTCATGTGATAATGTCTTTACTTATGAGTTGGCTTTTTAATACTTAAGATTGAAAGAAACAAAGACAGAACAAAAGGAGCAGGGAACTCCTGAAGTGAAAAGAGTTGTGGCTTTCCCCCACAAACTGTTTTAAGTGTGAAATTTGAATTCTAGTATTTAATATTTTACAATATAAAATCACCATTTGACTTGTAAAATATTTCTAAAATTATCAAGTTTTAGTCTAACTCAGTCTAGGAAATCTACCCAAGATATTTTCTTAAATTAACCTATTTCATGTACGTTTGAGAAAATTTATTTAAGAAAATTGGCTATAGTTACAGGAACTGAATTTTTATTTTTGTTTGTAATGGTGTTTTTGTGCTGTGTCCTTGCAATTAATAAATATCTAGGATGAAAATGGTTGTGATGTGGATTTAAAATATAATCCTTGTCCATCTTCATAACAGAATGTAGACCTTGTATTAGTCAGGGCCTATCTATGGAAAAGTAATTTTAGGTGTATGCCTTTTAAAATATTTTCTCTAATTATCTCATGTAAAATAAAAAGAAAGATTTCCCATGAAATAATGTAAATTATATATTTGTATTTATTTAGAATGCAATAAGCTATTGCTTACATGTAAAATATATACTGTTTAGGACTTGAATTCTCTTCTCTTAGAATAATAAATAGTTATTTTTGGTTAAATCACAAGATATCAATTATTTGATGACAAAAATGGCTTAAAGGAAGTGTGTCTTAAATATGGATTAGCTAGTTCTTTGAATGATGAGATAAATTAGTTTAATTACACGTGGCAATTTTCTTGGCTAGTGATGTAATGTGAAATAAAATTCTCCCTTTCCCCTCCCTGAAAACTCAAGCCAATTAATAGAACTTTTAAGCTCTTTGTCATAGGCCACCATGGAGGTCTGCAGAGAAGAACTTTAATCCAATAAACATTTCATTTAGATCATGAAAAGAAAGCATGAGGAGAAGCTCCTATAAGAGAGGGTGTTACTATGATTCCAGCCATGAAGAGATGTGAGGAATTTGCCAAATTAACCAAGAGGTCCTCATATTGAACACATAAATATGTCAAAACTAACAGAATCATTATTTAATTTGCTTGAACTCTATATTGAGGAAATTCTAAAAAGCCACAACTGTTTTCTTCAAAGCCTTCACTGTTGGGCTGGATGGACAGGGCAAAGGGAGGTTGTGAGAAATCCAGATAGCAAATAACACTGGCCGAAGCTGGTCAGAAAAGGGAATAGATAATTAGGCGTAATTAGCGTGTATGAATCGTTGTCTCTCTGCCCTTAGCTTGAATAAATTTTGATGAAAAAACCCTAGTGGTGAAAATCCTTTGATGTAGGAAGAGTCATTGTGGCTTGGCAGCATAAAGGCAGTGTTTTATACTTTTTACATAATGGTTGTGATACAGACAGAGTGAATGGACCCTGCACCCCCCTGTCTGCTTTAGACCAAGGACTTTTGGATTCTCTTGAAACAAAATGCATCACAAGTTTTCAGTTGTTTGTAATGAGGTAGCGGACCTCATCAGGGCTCAGAGGAAGCCATCTTTAGCTTTTGTTTAAATCTTAATCACAGTTTTTTTTTCTTTCTGGGAAATCTGTTTTCTTAAATTAACACTTCTTTTTTCTTCTTTGCTTTCACCTCCAATAAGAGATGGGAATGATGCTCAAGAAAGCTAAATAGAAAACTTAAACAAAAATTATCATAGAAAAGAGGTATACATTTTTAAATCCCACTGAAAAAGACGCTTGCTATATTCCCTTTTTGCCTTTAAATCAGTAACATTCTAGTGAAGTTGTTCTATAATAGAATATATAAGAAGACATATAGGGAATAATTTTAGATTGTTTTTGGAAAGAACTTGTTTTCAAATTGAAATCAAACAAAGTAAAATGGTAAGCAGGTCACTGCTTCACAGAATTTAAGTTTTTAAGTGGAAATCAGTTTCGTTAAAAATATTAGTAGATTTGCTGCAAACTTCATTTATTGGAGAGGCATAGTTGAAACATAGGTTTGAGAACCTGTGTCCAAAATTGTCAATTTGTGCTATATCCACTATTGGAAAGTCAAGAAATTATTCTTGAGAAAGCATTGCATTTATTCTGAGGTGGGTGAATTACTTGAGCTCAGGATTTCGAGAAAGCATTGTATTTATTTTGAAATTTTCTGAAGCACGGAAACAGTAAATCACCTAAAATACAGTTATCGACTTATTATTGTAGTTGAATTATGTTAACTTTATCCAAAATATTTTTTCAAAATTAGTCCTCAGCAAAAAAAAAAAAAAGGGAGGGGGGAGGCTATTTAAAAACTCTAAAGTAAATCAGGTATTTTGTGGGAGGAAGGAGGTGCTGAAATAATTTGTATATTATCCTCAATATCAGAATAGCCTCTCTAAGTTTTATAATTCGGATAAATGTTCAGTCTCTTTATCAGCTACTTTGAAATTACATTTAAAAAAATCTACCCTTCAAATATGCTCAGATGCTCAGATTTCCTTCTAATTAATATTATTCTTTTAACATTTTAATTGTAGGACTTATTCCTTAATATGTAATCTGTGAAGTTATTTTTATAAGCATTGCTCTGCTTTAGAGTAGTTTTACTATGACGTTTTGATTCTGGATAGACTTCTTTCAAGCCACAATGCTCTGAGATGCTTTTGGCTACTTAACCCATTTTGCATATTGTGCCATTTGTAGAATAAAGTAGCCTTTTATACTTGAAGTTGATTTGAACTCTGAAAGGCAACACCTGAACATCTCACAAAACTGGATAATTATGGCTGATTGTGTTTTTCAGGTATAGGTCACAGGAAATTCATTTGGGGTAAAGTATGTACAAAGCTAAGAAATATGCAGATTTTCTGTTGTAGGATTGTGTAAAAATTATTTACAGTTAATACTTGCATAAAGGTTAGAAAGGTTGATGAAGTGATATTTAGTTTTGCTTTACTATTCACTGCATGTCAGAATGTAATTATGACTGATTCATGAAACTGTCTTAGAAACGAACCATCTTTATTAAAATGCTGATCAAGATAAGAGCTGACAGTAATAAAGAATAGAACATTTTAGTCTTGTTGCTTTTGAATGATTGCTAATTACCCCAGAGGTCATGTATAGTGCTTGGTAGGATTCATTGACATTATTTCTTTTAAGTCTGCTGTTTCAACAACATCTGAGCATGAAGACACAAACGGTGTGCACATTGAACAATAGTTTGGCTAAGTTTTTAGGGCTTCAAAATATCTTAAGAAATTTTCTTCTGCCATAATGAATTTAGCTTTTCTCTATCAAAATTACGGTATATTAGGGGTTCTTAGTGTAAAATACATTGCATATTTGTTTACTATTGACTGCATCTACACCTCCCATAAGTTGTGTTAAATAGTATATATAGCTTATTGGAACAGTGTCGCTTCTGAATATATACACAAGCATACACAAGTAAGAAGAACAAAATGAGCACTGGCATTTAAGTTAGAATATAAAAAAAGGACTTTTTAATGTGTAATCAGAATATACTCTATCAGAATATACAATTTGAACACAAACAACTGGTGGTTTGGTTTTTATTAAATGTGAACTTTGTAATTTGTCTCTAAAGATATGTGGAAATATTTATCTTGTATTCCTTAGCCTATTATGATTGATAGGATTCATGTATTATAAATACATAGTTAATTAACTGAATAAACTCTGACATACTATCTAAAATAACTTAAAGTAGAAGAATGTGAAATATATATGTAATATGCATGCATGTATGTGTGTTAGTATATGTATATATACAAATTAGATAATCATATCACACTTTTTTTTTTCTGATTTCCATGATGTAGCAGAAAAATCAATGGAATGAGAAGGCAATCTTTGTGGGCCTGTCTCTGTCACTGACTTTGCTCTGTCACTGGCAAGCCTCTTAAACCTGTGTGAGCTTACATTTTTTCATCTGTAAATGATGGGATTGGACTACAAAGTTGCTAAGGCCCTCATGATGCTATGGATTTTCAAAAAGATTAAGTTTCAGAAGTTTATTTATAAATTATTTCTTTTGAACTATGATAGATTTCTCCCTCAACTGGTGTTCTAAATGTGATATTAAAGTCTTAGGCTACCTGGTCTACGAAAGCCTAATTGCTCGAAATAGCTCATGTATTATGCCCTTGTAAAATAAAGTAGAAGAAAGCAGTAGTTAGATTTCAACATGCATTTTTGAAGGGCTTAGTCACTGGGGATACAATGATAAATGTGTTACTGAGCTGAATCCTGCCATCAGGGAAATTAGGATGTTCTAGTAGGGGAATTAGACAAAAAATGGTTGTAATATAGCATAGAAAAATATTATAATGTTAGAGATATATTGTAATATATATAATAGAGACTGAGTTAGAAGTGGTTAGCTGTGTGTTGGGAGGTTATAATACTAGCAATTATGTAAATTGCAATATATTAAAAGCACAACTTTTAAATAAGTTTTCTACCTTGTGATGCTGGTGATCGTGGAGGAGGAATAGATGAGATAGAAATGTTTGTGAATTCTGAATGGACTCCATTATGTGTTTACAAATTTCAGAGGTTGCTGAAACTGGAGCTTTGTTTTGCCTTTTGTTTTCTTTATATAAATGTATTGCTACCATCACTCTTGGTTTAATAGTCGTGCTTATGATTTTGTTTTTACTCCAACTGGAAATTGAAATGGAGATTTCCTAAGACAACTGGACAAAGCTTAGAAGGGAGATAGAAAGGGCAGAGGAAGAAAGCTAAAAATGGTTTTGGTATATATAGAAGAAGTTACCTGACATGGAACTAAATAAGTTATGCATAGTGAGAGCTGAGAAATACAGAGCAAGGCATATGTAGAAACTGTTTTTGAAGGGGGCTGTAGGAAAGGGATAGCACTCTAGGTTGTAACCAGAGGTTAAGAGAGCATATTTAGCTCCTGGAATGTTCTCATTGTGTGTAGATGGCAGAATACAAACAGAGGGTTACACATAGTAGACATTTTATAATTTGGAGAATGCTTGTAAATAAGGATGATTGTTCACACTTTTTAACAACTGGTATAGCATTGGCAGACCAATCATAGCAGATGCTGTGTTGTGATCAGTTGCCCCATACTGGTATATGCTAGTGAATACAAGCCTTGCCTGTAAATAAAAGTGTGTGTGTGTGTGTGTGTGTGTGTGTGTCTGTGCGTGTGTACTCACAGAGTTTGAAGGCACTTTAGAAACACTTATTTAGGTTTAGAAACACCTTATTATACAGTGGAGACAATTAAATCTCATCCCTAAGATCATCTTACCTAAGATGGCCCAGATAGCAGCAGAGCCAGATCTACAATTCAGATTTCCTACTTTTTATTGAGAGCTCTTTCCACCAAACCATGTTGCACAGTATGTGTGTGTGTATGTGTATGTGTGGGTATGAAGAATATATACATATACATATGCATATACACATATATTCACTATAGTTACATATTGCATACCTTATTGTCTTTAGGTGGAATTAATTAAATTCTCAATTGCTCTTACTGATAAGAAAGTTTTTATCTTTCTTTTATGTAAAAGCATAATCTATCTTATTAATCTAGCTTTAGTCATACACAATGGTAAGTTAAATATAGTGATATTCAAATATTAGTTTTAGATAATAGCTTAAAATTTACTCTTCATATTTTTTATCAGCAATAAGAATTGACTGTTGTTAAGAGTGACTGAATTTGTCTCTTTTCATCTTCAGATAAAGGTGCTAATGAGCAGTGAAATGACAAAAAGTTGAGCAAATACAGTGAAGAAAGCAGAACCAAAGTTTAGAATATTTATAAATGCTATCCTGGATACTAAAACTCTAAATAATGAAGCCTCTGAAAATGGGCAGGGGTCATTTTTTAAGCTAAATATTTTATTGAGTTATTGTTTTTCTTCATTATTCCAGAGTGGTAATTACAGTGTAAATGAATCATATGCCTTATGGGCTTTGTGTAATTATAGTGCAGTTTTTTTTTGTTGTTGTTGTTAGAAAAGTTATTGCTTACCTATAATTATTTGTGCAGAAGAAGAAAAAATCTTGGTAAATTTACTGGATATTGAAAAACTAATTTTGCGAGGCTGCATGTATAGTGGGAACTTCCTATTAGCTCAAAGCTATATTGCATAGCCTTTCTGTGGGAGAAAATTAAAGCTTACAGGAGATGCAGTTGTGTGTTTGGTAGCATAGTTATAAAAAAGATTCTCTAAAGATGCATGTTTCAACTTCTTTGCAGCCTATGGTATGCCACTCTTCTATTTTTCTTCCCCCACCCCCTTTAGGACTCTGGTTTTCTTGGATAAGGTAAACAGTGGGAGAAGAATGAAATATTAATTAAAATTCTGTTTATTATGACAGAATTGGAAATAGATAATGGTGATTTCAATAAGACAGCTATCAGCTTTTTCCCAGCACCAGTCTTTGGGGACAATACACTAAGATCTTTCCTTTTGTAAATTTTCATAAGAGATATATGAATGCATGATAGGCTAACAAATGCAAACATCACATAAACATATATACTAAATATTAAAACTCACCTTTCACCACTCTTCCCTCTTCCCATCCCTCCTCCACCTTCTACTTCACCTCATTCCTACTTCCCTCCCCAGGAGTAGCCACTGTTAAAAATTTAGTTTGTATCCTTGCTTTTCTAAATCCTTAGAAAGTGGAATCCAAAAAAAAATTTAGTCTGTATCTTTTGAAGCATTTTTCTGTACATTTATATGCATACATATCTATATATATATCCAAACATATAGTTTTGTTTTGTTGTAAGTTAATGGAGTAATATCTACATCTATATCTATATAGAAATATCTATATCTATCTATATATCTATATATATATAGATATAGATAGATATATGTATATATACCTTAGTCTGAGTTATGCTTCAGAGATATCCTAGAGATCTTTGATATTAGGTATAACTCAATCTCATTTTTAATATTTTAATTTTTAATTTTTGTTTATTTACCTTTTTGGAGATGGTGTCTTGCTCTGTTGCCCAAGCTAGAGTGCAGTGGTGTGATCATAGCTTACTACAGACTTGATCTCCTAGGCTCAAGCGACCCTTCCGCCTCAGCCTCCGAAGGAACTAGGACTACAGGTGTGTACCGCTACACCTGGTTAACTTTTTTATTTTCTGTGGAGGTGGTGTCTTGCTGGCAGAACATAGCTGGAAGAATGCTTCATTTTGTCATAAAAGCTCTTTGAGAAAGGGACTTCACTAGTTGGCTTCTTCCTGTAGTTCCTAACATACTAACTTGCACTAGAGCTTTACACATAAGTGTTTGCTAATGGTTCGTTCAGTTGGTGAGTATTTACTGAGCATTTACTATGTACTATGTACTATGTACTAGATACTAACTGCTGGAGAGGCAGTGATGGCAAAACAGACATAATCCTGGTCATATAGAACTTACAGGCTTGAAACCCAAAGAAAACTACCCACTTTTTAATGTTGCAGTGTAACATATAACAGCTACACAAAGTCTCCAGGAAGCTGCGTTATATCATTTTTGTATGAGATTAGGTTTTAAATAAATAAACCAATCTGTTGATCGCAACATAGTTATTTCTCAGGAAAGCAGACAAGTTTGGGCCTTACTCAGTGAGCACAGAAGCAGAGGGCAACTGATGTAGGACATTGCCAGGCAAGCTGACAGAGTACTGTGAAAATCTCCCAGCAAGCCCATGTGAATTTTCCATTGCGCATCCAAGCAAGAACCCTGGTTGCCTGAGCATATCCTGGGCTATTATGAAACAGCAGAGCCAAAATGCCTGCATTTGAATCCTGGTTCTATCACTTTTGGTCTCTTTGACAATGGACAAGTTACTTAACCTCTCTGTGCTTTAGTTTCTTCATTCATTTGTAAAATGGAGTAATAATAATTTCTACCTCATAGTGGTTGAAATAATTAATTGAATACATTTAAGGATCTTACAATAGTCCCTGGCACATGGTAAGCCCTTATACCAGTGTTTGCTGTTACCATGATGTCTTAGTCCAGGCTGAGAAGTCTAAGATGAGGGCACCAGCAGATTCAGTGTCGAATGAGGGCTCCCTTTGTGATTCCAAGATATTACCTTCTAGCTGTGTCCTCACATCATGGAAGGAAGGGACAAACAAGCTCCCTCAGCCTTTTATTTTATAAAGGCAATAATCCCATTAATGAGGGATCTGCCCTCAGGACCTAATCGCCTTCCAAAGGCCCTTCCCCCTAATATCACACTGGAGATTAGGTCTCAACATATGAATTTTGAGGGGGACACAAATATTTAGACCATAGCAGTTGACGCTGATGGTAAAGATGGACTTATTTATTTACACTTCAAATTCTCTTACCAAGTTTATGCCAGTTCTTATTATAGGACCTGCTAAAATGTGAGAGGAATTATGTGTATTTTGTGGAAGAGAGTAATTATCAGAGATTACTTTGTACTTTTCATTTTTGCTTCTCTGAGAGAGAGAGAGGAAATCATCATCCTTGTTAGACTCTATTCTGCTTTGAAGGGTCTGTGAGTATATGGTGCTGTGTAGTAGTTTCCTTTCCAAGACTGAGGTCTTTGGTTTAGATGATCAAGTGAAAGCCATACGAACAGTGGACTATGAGTTGAGCAGACATTTTAGATAAACATAGAAAATGTCCTATGTAACAGAAATTTACTATAACCCATTATAGTACAGAATTTAGCATGGGGTACATTTATCTCATACATGGTTTTGGACTAAATGCCTAAAGGAAATCATGTAGAATCATATTGTGTGAGCCCAAGAAGAGTAATTAGCATATTTACACTGTACAGAGGCAATTAATTTGAGATGGTGGGGGAGAGATGGAGAAGCAAAAATGAATTATGTAAGTTGTATAAGACTAAAGGAAAATGATTTTGTGGCTACTGTTGAATAAATCAGCGTGACATAGTGGGAGGACCATGGATTTGGGGGCAAGATTGTCCTGGTCAAACCACAGCTCAGCCACCTACAAACTATGTGGTCTCTTTTTGGATGCACTGTGAATTGTGAATTTACTGTGATATTTTCTTCTAGCTGTGGCTGCAGAAAGAGTCAGATTGTGACTCACCTCACAAGCAAGTGTTTGGAGGTGTGCCTTTAGCTTCTGCCTTGGCTTGCTTGCTTTTTTGAATCTTGCAATTCCTTCTTTTTTTCCTCTTTTTTAAAATGCCTTTCTGAATGCTAATTACTGGAGCAAGGTAGCATATTGGTTATCATATTAGTTTATTAGGACTGCTAAAACAAAATTCGACAGACTGGATTACTTAAACCACGGAAATTCACTTTCTCATGGTTCTGGTGGCTGGAAGGACAAAGGTGTGGGCAGCTTTGGTCTCTCCTGAGGCCTCTCTCATGGCTGGCAGATGGCTGCCTTCTCGCTGTGTTTTCATGTGGCCTTTCTGTGGGGTACACACATAACTGTGTCCACATTTCCACATTTCCTCTTCTCATACGGATGCCAGTCAGACTTCATTTTAACTGAATTAAAGGCTCTGTCACCAAATACAGTCACATTCTGAGGTACTGAGGGTTAGAGTTTAACATGAACTTTAGGGAGATGCAATTCAGCCCATAAGTAACCTCTCTGATCCTATATTTCCTCAACTTTAAATGGGGATTTTGCGAAGTATTGCCTTGCCCTGGGGATGGATATTACAAGGATGATATGAGATAAAGCCAAGTCCGTTGCCTAGCACATCTGAAGCACATAATAAGCACATTATGATGCTTAAATATCCCCATTCCTGTGTTTTGTAAGGAGAAAGAAATTCTGAAACTGCTTAATAAAAAGAAGGGATACAGACCTTATCTAATAAGTTAATAGGATGTGGGTATTTTAAGTGTGGGACAAATAGGGTAAGGAGAAGTGGGGAGATGGGAAGAAAGACATTTTTGATTTACTTTGGGATATGAGATGATCAACAAAGCAAAGTAGGCTGATACAGCTTGAGGTAGACTCAGGCTGTGGTCTGCTCTAAAATGAGGTAAACCCAAAGAAGAACTCAGCATGGAAGAGCCCTGAAGTGAGAGAACAGCAATAATGTTAAGAGTTTTGGAGCTTAAAGGGATCTGCTCAATTCCTTTGTTTTGTAGAGGAGAAAAACTGACATCTGAAGAGGTTACATAACAGGCAAAAATCAAACAGTGTGGCAATTGGCAGAGGACTTCTCAATTTATGAACTTGAAAAATTATGTCTGTGATGGTGAGAAGAAAATGATAACTTAAACAGATACCTGATTACTACCAGGCTGTCAGAGCAACAGCTGTATCTTATTCATCATTATATCTCTAGTAACTAAGAAAGTGCCCAGCCTATAGTATTCAATTATGTTTGTTAGGTTGATCCGAAATAAATACTGAATTTGGAGGGGACTTGTTAAACCATAAGTGCACGTTTTTGTGATATAAAACAATGTGGCATATTTTATGAAATATGTGAAACATCTTTAGTATCATCCTGAAAATCAGCATATAAAAGTTACATTAATAAGATAGTTCCTAAGGTAGAAAGTTGGCATTTAAAAATAAATTGTATTTCTATATACCAGCAGCAAATGAACACTTAAGGGTGCTCACACACTAGTGAGGGGAGTATAGCTTGGTGCAACCACCTTGGAAAATAGGCAGCATCCACTATAGCTGAGTATATTTTTACTCTATGGTCCAACAGTTCCTGTTTTAGGTATATGTCCAACAAGAGCATGTACATATGTGCACCAAAAATCTCATGCAAGAATGTCTGTGGCTGCATTATTTGTAAGAGCAAATACCTAGAAACAACCCAGATGTCCATCAATAGTAGCATGAACCCATAAATTGTGGCATATTCATACAGAGAATATGATAATGACAATCAATAAACTATAGCTATACACAACATATGGATGGAGGAATCTCACAGACATAAAAGAACCTATCACAAAAGAATATATACTACATGATTTCACTTATATAAAGCTCCAGAAACAGGCAAAATTCTGTGGTGCTAGAATCAGAATAGTGGTTACCTCTGGGGAGTAGAAGGTGATATTAGGGGGCTTCAGAGTTGCTGGTGATATTTTGTTTCATGATTGAGCTGGACATTTGCAATTTATGTACTTTTCTGTATTTAAGTTAAATTATAAAAACCTTAAAATATGGAGCAGCTTATGTATTGAGTTTTCTCATATATCATTGTTTAAACTTAGAAGTAGTAGTACATGATTACTTTAAATAAGACTCAAACAGCTGTCTTAGAATGTATAGCTGTCTCAAAATAAAATAAAAAGACACCTATTCAGTCTCCCACCCTTAATTGTATTCTTAGCAAAGAAATTAGTACAATATGCAATTTAGCTTTTCTGTATTTAAATGTTTATTTTCTCTCATAGAGCTTTTAAGATATCAAAAAGAATTAAGCATAGAACTATGTATATGATCTGATAGACACCTATCTCTGTAGTCTCTATATGTGTAGAAAAAACTTATATAAGCTATAAACAAACTTTTTTCTGAGAAAGGGATATTCATTTCTACTTTTAATATTGTTTGAATGTTTTATAATAAGCATGGATCACTTTTTTAGTTCAAAAAAGATACATTTTTATTTTATTTTTTATTTTTGAGATGGATTCTCATTCTGTTGCCCAGGTTTGAGTGCAATGGTGCAGTCTTGGCTCACTGCAACCTCGCCTCCCAGGTTCAAGTTATTCTCCTGCCCCAGCCTCCCAGATAGCTGAGATTACAGGCACATGCCACCATGCCCATCTAATTTTTATATTTTTAGTAGGGATGGGTTTTCACCATATTGGGCAAGCTGGTCTCGAATTCCCAACCTTAGGTGATCTGCTCGCCTCAACCTCCCAAAGTGCTGGGATTACAGGCATGAGCCACTGTACCCAGCCCCCTTAAAATACATTTCTTAAATAATCAAGTAAAATGATATATCTTAGTTATTTAAAATTGTATTTCCTGGAATAATAAAAAGTCTCAGCCAGCCGTGGTGGCTCATGCCTGTAATCCCAGCACTTTGGGAGGCCGAGTCGGGTGGATCACCTGAGGTCGGGAGTTCAAGACTAGCCTGGCCAACCTGGTGAAACCCCGCCTCTACTAAAAAATACAAAAATTAGCTGGGCATGGTGGCGGGCATCTGTAATCCCAGCTACTCAGGAGGCTGAGGCAGGGAGAATTTCTTGAAACCAGCAGGCAGGAGTTGTAGTGAGCTGAGATCACGCCACTGTACTATAAGTTTCAACCATTTTTTCTTTTTATTGCTTACTCAGTAAAAATTTATAAAACAAATTAGTTGACTATTATCAAGAAAAACACTAATAATTTTGATTCTTTAAATGCCTATATAATACAGTCACTTAGATAAGGGATAGAAGTTTGATTTATGTACTTGGGATTTTTTCCTCATGTTCCAAATTTCTATGATAAGAGAAATTGCTTTTATAACAAAAAATATTAAGGTAGACAAATCTGTGTTTATTATTTCAACCTTTGCTTAAGAGGTTGGTATGTTGTAGTTTTAAAGGATTTTCTCTACAGTGTCTTCATTCTTTGTTCCAACTGGAAGGGAGTGGAAGCTATATAAAGTTACTTTGTGAGATGGCTGTTTTTCTAATTGTATTATTCAGGATTGCTAAAAATATACACAATAGATTTTGGGGACAATATACACTGCTTTAATACAGTTCTTTTAGTCATACATTTCTCTTTCCAAAGTCAAAGGCCTTTGACACGAGTATGCTCAGAAGGGTGTGTTATTCTCCCTCCTTTTCCTCCCCAAATTTTCTAATTGCATTTTTTTAGATTGTGTAATTGTATTTGTCCTTTGTATATATAAATATGCAAACTATTTTAAAATAAATTTTGTTTTGCTGGCTGATTAGTGTTACGCATTAGAATTGGATGGTGATAAGAGGTCACAGGCCCTGTAAATATGACTGGAAATTAGGAAACTACTTAGAGATCATGCCCTTTTGACTAGATTCACTGTCAACTTGCAGCTTGGCTTTCACCCTCCTCCACCCTTCTGCAAAGAGCTTTGAAGAATCTAGTGTAAGCAAATGAAATCTGAAAATTTGAGGTTTATTTAAAATATATATATATAAATAAACTGAGTGTTAGTGTTTTTCAGACAATTAAGAGCTAACATCTAAGGGCTTTGGTAATAGTTCTTTTGCTGCTGATTAGGTATTCCTCAGTGGTGATTAGTGAATGTACAAATGCAATCATTTGGTAGGGCTTAATCACTCATATGATCGAGAAGTTACTCAGGAAGAGAAATTGAAGCTGTATAACTTCCATTAGCCTTATTTTTTAATAGTAAAAAATAAGAAACTTTTTGACTAAATTAGGAATACTGAATCAGGTAAAGTAAATTGTAGTTTAAAAAGAATAGAGAACCTGGCAAATATATTTATATGACTATATTGTGACACTGTATTTACATCTGTAGTAAAGGTAGCTTATGAAAAATTGCTTACCATAGTAGGGCAGGTGTTTCTCAGGGAGATTGAGTAAGACATGTTCCCTAAATAAGGACATTTTTCCTTCTTTTTTGTACTAGGCGACTGAGCCCTCACAATTAAAGCAGGGACAAGGGGAAGAAAGTATCTGTTTTTCCTGGTTTACTACATCAAGAAAAACACAGGACATCTTGAGGCAAGGGGAGAGATAAATATTCATATATCTCTCTTCTTCTCAAGAAGTAATGTAGTATATATACAAAACACAGGACATCTTGAGGCAAGGAGAGAGTGGAATGCATGTATTTGGGCAATGCTGTATTCTCCTCTGGTGGGATTGGTTATAGGGCCCAGGTCCTGAAGGAGAGGACTGGGGAGTTGGATTTGTACAACTTGGAATGATGAGCTAGGGATGTCTTTATGGAATTGCCAACAGGTTGCTCATGTCAGCATTGCAGGGAGCCATGACTTTTGCTAGTTTTTCAGGGCTGTTCTTCAAATGTTAGTTCAAAAGCTTAGGTTTGTAGGCCTCCCTAGAGGACCAGCTTCTTGGGTGTTATTTTATGCTAATTAAGTTCAGAATTGCTAATATATAATCAAAATGCTATTCCTACGCTAGCCACAACCCAGTCTTCTGGGTCTTCACTCAGGGTAGCCAACCATCCCAGATTGTCTAGGATTGTCCTAGTGTTAGCACTGAAAGTTCTGTATCCAGAAACTCCCCTCAGTCTTGGGGAAACCCCTTATTCCCAGGGGATTATTGGTCACCGTGTTTTACTCTCCTGAGTCCCTTAGCAGCAGCATGGAAGGAGGGGAAATGCAATTTGTGCTCTGGATGCAGATGATAAACAGCCCTCAGCCCTGGCATAACAGTACAACCCAGGATGCTCTTTCAGGGAGGAAGAACATTGCTACTTTTCAAGTGTGCCCAAATATTGCTGTTCTGATTATCTCTTGCTGCATAACATATTACTGTAAAATGACTGTAAAAGAAGCTTTAAAAACATTACTTTATTCTCTACTGGTTTCTGTGGATCAGGGATTTGGTAAAGGTGCAGCTGGCAATTCTGGCTTCCTGAGTAAGATGGTGGCTACAGCTAGAACAGCTGGAGACTGTCATCGCCTCTGTCTTCATGTCATCTCAGTGCCTCTCCAGGGCCTCCTCTCTCTGTATGATAGAGTTTAAGCTTTCTCACAGCATCATAGCCTCCAGGCAACTAAATGCCCACTTGGCACTTCAGAGTTCTAGAGCAAGCATTCCAACCAATAAGAAGCTGCCTTAAGTGTCACCTAGGATATGATTGCATAGTGCATTTCCATCATAGTCACAACATTCAAGGGGTGGGACATAGACTTCACTTCTTGATAACTGGAATATCAACATCACATTGTAAGAAGAGCATGTTGGGATGAAGAGATTATTTTACAATGTACAAGTCTTAAAATCCACCACAGTTATACCTTGGTTCCAAAGATTTGAAAAATGCAGTTTTTGACTGGGTGTGGTGGCTCCTGCTTGTAATCCCAGCACTTTGGGAGGTTGAGGAGAGCAGATCACTTGAGGCCAGGAGTTCAAGACCAGCCTGGACAACAGGACAAAATCTTGTCTCTATTAAAAATACAAAAATTACCCAGGCATGGTCACGCATGCCTGTAGTCCCAGCTACTCAAGAGGCTGAGGCAAAAAAATTGTTTGAATCTTAAGAGATGAAGCTTGCAGTGAGCTGAGATCATGCTACTGCACTCCAGCCTGGGCAACAGAGCAATACTCTGTTTAAAAAAAAATGCACTTTTTCATTAATAAAAGTAGTGATGTTGTTAAAATATGGTTTTCCCATGAATTTGGTTTTCCCATGAATTTTCATTAAGGCAATTTTCATTTTGAAGGCAAACAAAGTGTCAGCCTGTAATTGTTTCTTGACTTGTCCCGAAATCTCTTGGTCACCATTCTTCTACTGAAGTGAATATCTCCCTGCCTGTCTATCTATCTATCTATGTATATCTCTACAGTCATACCTTGGAGATATCGAGGGTTTGTTTCTAGGCTACTGCAATAAAACAGTATTGCAATAAAGTGAATTGCAGGAACTTTTTGGTTTCCCAGTTCATCTAAAAGTTGTATTTCTACTGTACTGTGGTCATTAAGTATGCAATAGCATTGTGCCTAAAAAATCCTTAATTTAAAAAATACTTTATTGCTAAAATGCTAATAATCATCTGAACCTTCAGTGAGTGGTCATCTTTTTGCTGGTCTTGCGTTGATGTTGGTGGCTGCTGACTAATCAGGATGGTGGCTGCTAAAGGTTGGAGTGGCTGTGGCAGTTTCATAAGATAATGTTAAATGTTGCTATATAGATTGGCCCTTCCTTTCACAAAAGATATTTATGGCAGATATAGCCTTAAAATGTATTTCTTAAATAAGAAGACTTGTAAGTTGAAATTACTTCTTGATTCATGGGCTGCAGAATGAGAATGGATGTTGTGTTAGCAGGCAGGGAAACAACATTTATCTCCTGTGCACCTCCATCAGAGCTCTTGGGTGACCAGGTGCATTGTCATGAGCAGTAATCTTTTGAAAATAATCTTTCTTCTAAGCAGTAGCTCTCAAAAGTAGGCTTAAAATATTTAGTAAACCATACTGTAAACCGATGTGCTGCCATCCACGAGCTTTGTTATTTCATTTATAGAGCACAGGCAGAGTAGACATAGCATAATTTTTAAGGGCCCTAGGATTTTCAGATTGGTAAATCAAGTCACCAGCTGCATTAGCCTCTAGCAAAAGAGTCAGTCTGTCCTTTGAAGCTTTGAAGCCAGGCATTGACTTCTTCTCTCTAGCTATGAAAGCCCTAGTTGGCATCTTCTGGTAGAAGGGTGTTTCATCTACAGTGAAAATCTATTGTTTAGTGTAGTCATCTTCATCAATGATCTTAATTAAGTCTTCTAGATAACTTGCTGCACCTTTTCCATCAGCACTTGCTGCTTTACCTTGCACTTTTATGTTACAGAGATGACTTATTTCGTGAAACCTCATGAGCCAACCTCTGCTAGCTTTCAGCTTTTCTTCTGCACCTTCCCCACCTCTCTCAACCTTCATAGAATTGAAGGGAATTAGGGCCTTGCTCTGGATTAGGCTTTGGCTTGAGGAAATGTTGTGGCTGTTTTGATCTTCTATCCAGATCACTCAAATGTTTCTCCATGTCAATAATAAAGCTATTTCAGTTTCTTCCTACTGTTCATTTGTTCACTGGAGTAGCACTTTTCATTTCCCTCAAGAATTTTCCCTTTGCAATCACAGCTCAGGTAACTTTTTGGTACAAGAGGTCTAGGCTTTTATCTGTTTTGGCTTTTGACATACCTTCCTTACTAAGCTCAATCATTTCTAGCTTTTGATTGAAAGTGAGAGATGTGTGACTCTTCCTTGTACGTGAGCACTTAGAGGCCATTGTAGGGTTATTAATTGACATAATTTCAATATTCTTGTTTCTCAGAGAATAGGGACACCTAAGAAGAAAGAGAGAGAGAGAGAGAGACAGACAGAGAGAGAGAGAGAAGAAAGAGAGGGTGAGGAACAGACTGTTGGTGGAGCAGTCAGAATGCAAATAGCATGTATAAATTTAGTTCACCTCTTCTATGGGTGCAGTTTGTGGTGCCCTAAAACAATTACAGTAATGGTGTCAAAGATCACTGATCACATAATTAACATATGATCACTGATCATGTTATTAATGACAAATATAATTTTTTTTTTTTTTTTGAGACGGAGTCTCGCTCTTGTTACCCAGGCTGGAGTGCGATGGCGCGATCTCGGCTCACC
>NW_016107475.1:302568-309635 GCF_001604975.1 Cebus imitator | reverse complement strand
CACACACACACACACCCCCTCTACATATATTCCTCTCATGGCCACACACACACACACACGCACACACACACACACACCCTCTACATATATTCCTCTCATGGCCTCCAAAATCCAACTGACCAAGAAGATAGGTGTTACAAAAGTACATTTGCCCTCTCAGTAAGAATTTGGGGTGTGTGTGTGTGTGTGTGTGTGTGGTGTATGTGTCTGTGTGCACATATGCACCCTGAGGGAATGGAAAGAAAGGAGTACTTGGGAGAAGAGAAGGACATTAGTGGCACAGGATGACTCAGGTTGAAAAGTTGAAAAGAGGCATCCATGGAAGGAAAGTACACTGAAATGTTGATGACCAGAGAGGAAACTAAAAGGGAGACAAGGGCAGTGGCAGCCATTTAGAAGCAAAGGCTGGACATAACTAGAACATCATTCTAGTTTGGTGATTTGGTTTAAAATGTGGACACTAATGTTCTGGCCCAACTCTCTTTCTCTCTTTCTCTCTTTATTTATTTATTTATTTATTTTTAATTTTTTTAAAGATGGGGTTTCACTGTGATGGCCAGGCTGGTCTTGAACTTCTGACCTCAGGTGATCCACCCACCTCGGCCTCCCAAAGTGCTAGGATTACAGGCTTGAGCCACTGCACCTGGCTGTGATCATGCCACTGCACTCCAGACTGTGCAACAGAGCAAGAACCTGTCTTTTTTTTTTTTTTTTTTTTTTTTTTTGAGACAGGTTCTTGCTCTGTTGCACAGTCTGGAGTGCAGTGGCATGATCATAGCTCATTGCAATCTCTGCCTCCCAGGCTCAAGGGATCCTCACACCTCAGCCTGCCAAGTAGTCAAAACTACAGGCACGTGCTGCCATGCCCAGCTAATTTTTGTATTTTTTGTAGAGATGGGTTTTGCTGTGTTGCCCAGGCTGGTCCCAAACTCCTAGGCTCACACAACCCACCTGTCTCAGCTTCCCAAAGTGCTGGAATTACAGGTGTGAGCCGCCACGTCCAGCCCCAGCTTTCTTATGCTGCCTCTCTCCCACTGTGGTGCTTAAGACCCATGAGTTATTCTTTCTGATAGCCTCTAGTTTCTCACTCCAGGGTATTAGAAATTGGGCTATTTGAAAAAAAACCCAAATGAAGTTATTTGGGGAATTTGATGACAGCACTTTTTGGGCAATGTTTCAGAAAACATGATGCAAATTTTAATTTTTTTAAACTGATATTTCAATGGCTTGATATATTTAATATTGCAACTTTTGTAATCTTGCATGAGTTCTATTGTTTTCTTGTTATCTCATATTATTTTTTTGAGGAAACATTTGAAAAATTAAAAAATGTATAGTATAAGGGAAGGATTGTAATTCTGAACCACTACTTGTTTAAAAAGATACTTTGTATGTTTGGATTGTAGGAATACTGTAATACAGTACAGCTAGATTCTGGGATAGATTACCGGAAAAGGGAACTTCCTGCTGCAGGAAAACTCTACTACCTGTAAGTTGTTTTAATTTTTAAAGTTTAATATCTAATCATTAATCCGAAAAAGATGATAAAAATAAGCAGTTTAATTATTGGAACTGCTGGTTCCTTCAGAAAGGCTGGTTCTGAAGCTTAAACTTCAAATGTTCTTATATTAACTTCTTTAACCTGTAACTTTACCATCCATATTTACATCATTTATAATGTGTGATTGGATGAAACCCTAATTAGTTTTTTGGGGAAGAATGATGACAGATGGTTAGAATGTAATGAGTATCCTTTTATAAGAGACTCTACTATTAAGAGAATATCTGTAATGTGTGAAGTAATTAATTATTTGTGGATATCATCTGACAAGTGTGCCATTTCCATTCCCCCAAAATTGTTGTTTTATTTTGTCAATCTGTTTGTATTTATCATTGATTGATTTCCATATATAACCGATATAAAATATATATACACAAATACAACTGAATATATTTTTGTCTTTTAAAAGCTAAGATGCTCCGAGTAGGAGCAATTTATAACAATGATGTATTCAGCACATGCAGCTAATACTGAAAAAACAAATATAGTTTGTTTTAAAATGTCCTTTGTGAGAACCTGAAAAGGAAAAAGGCTTTACAAAAGCAAACTGTTGTTTAGTATATGCCAACAGTGTTGGGCACATAGCAAGTTCTCAGTAAATAGATCTGTCTTAGGACTAATTGTAATTTAACTAAAAGGCATGTTTCTGGTAATTCAAATTTTGATGACAACGTGCATTTGAGAGGTTGAGAAAAGTTCTTGTCTCCGCCACCTTGTAAGCAGAAGTACTTTACTGTTTTTGAAGCAGAAATTAGCTAGAAAAATCACATAATTAAAGTTGCATACTTTACAGTGAACCAAGGGGGCTATTTTAGTTTATTATTCAGATCCTGATGATTATTATAGGAGGTTCTTCATCTGTCCTCAAGTACTTTGTCTTTAGAGTACTTCATAATTTAAAAAAACCATATAGCACATTTTTCGGCTTTAACTTGGACTTTTTCTTCCTAGTTTCTTTTATGTTTACTGGTTATTTTATTTTTCTGATATTCACAGCCTTTCCCTGATTTTTTTACTACCTATGTCTTGATATTCCAGGTGTATGATACCAATACATTAATTTATTATTATTCTCTTTATTTTTTAAAGGAGGTAATTCTTCTCTGTTTTTGTCAAAAAGTGTATTGTCGTGGAAGAATAAAAATATTTTCCTATTGGGAAGCTCCTTAAATAAAGTTAGTAGTCTGAGTCTAAATTATGAAATTTGTTTCATAGTGCAGAAGAGGTCTCGAAAGTTACTGGAGGTGAAAAGGCTACTTTTGCTTGAAGCATAGCCATTTTCTGTCTCTGACTTACCCTGTGTTACCCCTTCCTTTTCCTGATAAAAGTAATAATAGTCTAACCCAGTGAAATCCAGTTTTGATCTTTAAAAATATGCTAGAGGAAAACCAACACTAACAATCTCCAGAGTCCAGGAAACCAGACCTATAAAGGACACCAGGAAACTCTGGACCAGCTTTCCTGAAAAATATATAAATTCAAAGGCCAGGCACAATGGCTCATGCCTGTAATCCAAGCACTTTAGGAGGCCAAGGTGGGAGGACCGCTTGAACCCAGGAGTGCGAAACCAGCCTGGGCAACCTAAGGAGACCCTGTCTGTACAAAACATTTAAAAAATAGTGGGTGTGGTGGCACTTGCCTCTAGTCTCAGCTTCTTGTGAGGCTGAGGTGGGAGGATCGCTTGAGCCTGGGAGGTAGGGGCTGCAGCAAGCCATAATCATACCACTGCACTTTAGCCTGGGTGACTGAGCAAGACCTGTCTTAAAAATATATATATATGTGTGTGTATATATATATATATACACACATATATATATATAAATAAATATATTTATGTATAAAATATATACATATATAGATATAGATAGATGCCTATCTATCAATCTATCCATCCATACATACATTTAATTCTCAAGGAAGATAAATTTGTTCCTGAATTTAACATCCAAAGGACTTGACCATAGTCAAGAACAGAAAGTCTGGGGGCACCCCACAGTCAGAGGAGAAGGCAGTAAGTATCCTCGAGGAGAATTAGCAATTAAAATCATCTCAGAAGTGGGAAAATAATATGAGATACTAAGACAGGATGCTAGGGATGTGCATTATATTGTTTCAAATGAGGACTTGAGTAGAACTTCTTTCATGAAGATTTTCTGAGGTTATTTAACATTTGATTTAATTAAGTTTCTTTTTATCTTGTTCTTGTAGAAAAACTTATTAAATTTCCCCCATAATAGACTTTAATGTGCTGCACTATATATTGCCTTATTAAAGCATGTGTTTCTCTTTATTACCATCTGGCCAGACATCTGGAATTGATTCCTAAATATGCAAGTCCAGACTACCCTCCTTGTCAGTTTCACTGACAACTGCCCCATCTGCCTGAAAACAAACAAACAAAAAAAACACAAAAAACAAAATTTTAGCTTCCTTCTAGGGGAACACTAAGCACTATCTCAGAATTTCATACAAGTAGAATGCCATGTATGATATTTAATGAAAGAGAAATATTAATATTCATCAATCAGTATTTTATTAGTCTAACTTCCCAAAGCCAATTACAAATATCTAAAATATAATCTAAATAATATCAAGAATTACCACAGATTTCTAAAACTACTCAAAAAGTTGACATGGAGCAATTTCTATGGTTCATAATATTGCCCGGGTCCCACAAAACTAATTCGCATAAGACATTGCATGTTTGTATATAATCTATATCACACTAAATTTAGATATCCTAGAGTACCTTCATAAGTAAGTTTCAGATATGTTTTTGGCCCTGTAACAACCTCATATACAGCAGACTCAGAGAATTTAAATTTAGCAAGCTATAAAACAGAGACCTTGAGTGCAAATATCCAAACTTTTGCTTAGATTCAAACACTACATCCTTGTCCAATTTTTTATTCTGTGCTAAATGCATGATCATTCCAGAGATGAACATAGTTTGTTTCTTTTTTTCTTTTTCTTTTTCTTTTTTTGTTGGGGGGACAGAGTCTCACTCTGTCACTGGGGGCTGGAGTACAGTGATGTGATCTCGGGTCACTGCAACCTCTGCCTCCTAGGTTCAAGTGATTCTCCTGCCCCAGCCTCCTGAATAGCTGGGATTACAGGCATGCGCCACCACTCTCAGCTAATTTTGGTATTTTTAGTTGAGACTGGGTTTTGCCATGTTTGCCCGTCTGGTCTCAAACTCCTGACCTCAGGTGATCCACCTGCCTCGACCTCCCAAAGTGCTGGGATTACAGGCATGAGCCACCGCACCTGACCAGTTTGTTTCTTTTCTAGTTGCTTGGTAGATAGGACTCAATAAGATCCCCATGCTGAAATCCAGTTCAATCAAGCACTGGGCTCCCATTTGCTTCTGGATGGAGGCTTTGAATCTATTTTGAATCACCTGGTACTGATCAAGGGTGACCCCCATCTCATCATTACAGAGAATTAAAGTGCTTCAGATTAGCTGTCCGGGGGCTGGTAATAGTAGAGGTTATTATTTTATATATGCAATGAGCATATCTTTTCAAACAGGAAGCACCACTGCTAAAAGGTCCATAGTATGCTGCCCCAGGCCATTTTGCTGTCCCTATTGTGAAGGGTTAGTGGTTCCTACAACAGGCAGGAATTATTACAGGAAAAGAGCTCTGAGCTTGCGGAATCTGCCATTTTATAACCAGACATAAGGAAGTCGGCTTTTTGTCTCAAGGGAGACATTGTCTCATTTTTCAAAGTTGCTCACTGCACGCACAACCTTGAGAAATGCCTAGGGCCTCGCATTCTTGGCATATTCAGCAAGATGTGAAGGAGAGACCCATGGAGGGGCTGTCTCTCCCAACGGGGGGCATTTACCAGACGTTAGACCTTAAAGAACCGGGCTTCCTCCCTTTGTTGCAGCTGGCTTCTGTCCGCTAAAGTCATCTACCACTTGAACAAAACTACTTCTGAAGCACATTGTTCAGTTGTTTAAAACTTAAATTGTCTAAACACCATTTCAATTTCATGTATATGGGGATTATGGATCATCCTGAAAATGGTGAAAATATAATTTGTGGCTTTTTAGACACTGCCCAAATATTCACATATTTGTATTTGGCTGATGTAATGTATTCATCCATCTTTTGAACAGATTTCCAGAAAAAAGTTTTTTCTTAAATACTTTTACTAGTGGAAGTTTTATGTCTCAAATACTCTTAGTTTTCCACTTGGGAAACATCTATTTCAAATAGAAAATCATTTTGGAGAATATAACTTTGAACGCCATTTTTTAAAACAGTAAGAATTAGCTGACAAAACGACACACAGCTTCAAGGTTATAGCTCTGTTTCAGAAGAAATGTCTGTGAAAACTAAGACTGAAGCTTACATTTGTTAAAACATACTTCCCCATAATTGAAAACTTCATGTTTCTTGTCTGTGATATTACTTACAAACACTCCTCTGCCCTCAACTGAGAGAATCAGATTAATGAAAATTAAAAACATTTCTTAGCTTGATTGTCACATCCTCCCAGACCTAAACTTTGGCTGAGACCCTCTTCTGTCTCTAAGGTTGCCACTTTCTGGATTAGTGGAGTGTCTAGGACAGCTTGGGACCTTCTCTCCATCACCAGTCATTACCATTACAAGTCTGTCCCATACATTGGGGAGTTACGCTTATTATTATTATTATTTTGTCTTTTTGTTTCTATAGTTTCAGTCTCAGTTTTTCTTACCAGTTAAACAGCTAGCCCAGTCATTTCCCATTTCAATTCCCACTGAAGAACCTCTGAAACATTCACCAGTAGAAGCCACTTGAAAATGGTTAAGCCTGGCTCCCTTCCTTTTAGGCTGTAATTTGTTTCAGTACCTTGTACCAGACTGCCCAGAGTTATGTAGCAGGCAGTATGCACATCCCACTGAAATAATTTATCTCTCCTCTACAACAAAATTTTTATGGTCTTATGCCAAATATGAGCCAGCTCTACCCCTCCTCCAGTTCCTTAAATTCTCTCATGTGTCTTTTAGACTCCACTATATTCGTATCATTCCTGCTTCTCACACTCATTTGCATGTGTCACGATGGAAGTGATGGTATTGATTGAAAAATACCACACAGTTTAAGAATATAAAATTTATTTAGCAGTCACGATTGCAGAAATGTATCCACATGGAGACACTTAAACAACACAGAAGATAATAGAGCATATTCCCAGTAGAAGCTGTTAGATTTTCTGGCCTTTGAGGGCCCATTAGGTGACAAAGATAGCACCTGATCAAGATAAGGGTTCCATTAGATCACCTTTGTCATTCTTGGGTGGGTGGGTTTACACCCTCCTGATAAGTCTTGATTGTTGTGGAGACTCTGGCTATATGCCTGCCTACTTGCCAGGTACAATTACCAGATGCAATCCCTAAGCCATGACTGAATGTTTATTGTCAGTGTGAATCAAAGGTCAGTTTCCCATCCTTCAGTAGCACCAGTCACTAGGCCTTCCTGAAGCCTGTTCTTTTTTTTTTTTTTTTTAATTG
>NW_016107475.1:257971-302553 GCF_001604975.1 Cebus imitator | reverse complement strand
CTCAGCTCACTGCAACCTCCACCTCCCAGGTTCAAGTGATTCTCGTGCCTCAGCCTCCCAAGTAGCTGGGATTACAGGCACGCACCACCATGCCCAGCTAATTTTTGTATTTTTAGTAGAGCCGGGGTTTCACCATGTTGGCCAGGCTGGTTTCAAACCCCTAGCTTTAAGCAATCCACCTGCCTCAGCCTCCCAAAGTGCTGAGATTACAGGAGTGAGCCACCATGCCCAGCCCTGAAGTCTGTTCCTCAGAGAGCAAGAGACAGAATTTCTGTCTCTGGCAATCGAGGAAACTGTCTACTTTCTTGGGGTTCTGAGTGGTGTCTGGCTAATTCTTCAGTTTGGGGAAGGGATGAAGACATTTGGGAGATTTTTGATGTTTACAGATTATGTTTTACTTCTTCTTAGCATCATGGCACGGAAGAACATTTATGTTTTTCTACTTAAGAAGTAATCATAAGTGAAAATATTTACAGACGAAATAATGCAATGTCTAGTATTTGTTTCAAAATAAACCAGTGTAGGGGGATTGATGGGAGGTATAGAAGAAACAAGATTGACCATGCCATGTATTGAGTAGGTGATTTTTACATTGGGGTTTTAATAGTACTATTCTCTTCACGTGTTTATGTGTAAAATTTTTCATAATCAAAAGATGTTTAAAAAGATAGCCTGCTTTGTTTTTTTTCTGATCATGCTTACTGCAGTTTTAAGTCTGTTGATCTTCCCAAAGAAACTGCTTTTGTTATGTTGATTTTCTCTATTATTAAATACTTTCTGTTTTCTATATCCTTAATTTCTGAACTTTCATTATTTCCTTTCTTCTGCTTAGTTGGATTTAATTTGCTCTTCTTTTCCTAGTTTTTTAAGGTAGAAGTTTAAGTCCTTCATTTTAAACCTTTCTGCTCTTATATAAGCATTTTAAAACTATAAATTTTTCTCTAAGTTCTACTTTAGCTGCATCTCACACATTTTATTATATCATGTTTTCTCTCGTGATTTTTTTGCCCATGAGTTATTAAAAGTGTGTTATTTAGTTTCCAAATGTTTAGTGATTTTTCTATACATCTTTCTGTTAATGATTCCCAAATTTAACTACAGAACTTATGTTGTGTGATTTGAATCCTTTTGAATTTATTGAGGCTTGTTTTATGGTCCAGAATATGATGTTCTTGGAACAAGAACTTTCTCATGCACTTTATTATGTATTCTGCTATTGTTGGTAGCGTGTACTTTACATGCCATTGGGTCAAGTTGGTTGACAGGGTTATTTAAGTCCCCTATATACTTACTGATTTTTTACCTACTTTTTCTGTTAATTATTGAGAAAGAGGTGGTGAAATTTCCAAGTATAATTATGGATTGTTCTGTTTCCTCTTACAGTTCTGTCTGGTTTTGCTTCATGTATTTTGAAGCTCTCTTATTAGGTATATAAATGTTTAGGATTGATATGTTCTCTTGATGAACTGACCTCTTCATCATTATGAAATGAACCTCATTATTTCTGATAATATTCCTTGCTTTGAAATATACTATGCTTAATATTAATGTAGCCACTTCAACTTTTTTAAAATTAGTGTTTGCATGATATATCTTTTCTCATCATTTTACTTTGAGCCTATCTGTGTCTTTATATTAAAATGAGTTTCTTGTTGGAAACTTGTATTGGGGTATTTATTTTTTATGCAATCTGACAATCTTTTTTTTAAAATTGGAGTTATTTAAACCATTTACACTTAAAGTGATTATTGATATGGCTAGGTTTAAATATACTATCTTGCTACTTGTTTTTTTTTGTACTTTTTAGAAAAAAATTATTGAGATAGAATTCATCCTTTTAAAGTCTATAACTCAGTGGTTTGTTAGTATATTTAGAGTAATACTACCATCACCACTGTCTAATTTCAGAACATTTTTATCACCCCAGAAAGAAACCCATTAGCAGTCACCACCCTCATGCTTCTCACCCCACTACCCTCTGACAATCTACCCTCTGTCTCTACGGACTTTGCCTATTTTATATATCTCATATAAATGGAATCACATAATATATAATATAGTAATACGCTGCATAGTAATATTTTGGCCAATGATAGACCATATCACAGATATGATAGTGGTCCCATAAGATCAAAATACTGTATTTTAATTGTATCTTTTCTATGTTTAGATACACAAATACTTGCCATTGTATTATAGTTGCTTATAATATTCAGTACAGTAAAATGCTGTATAGGTTTATAGTCTAGGAGTATTAGGCTGTACCGTATAGCAGAAGTATGTAGCAGGCTATGCCATCTAGGTTTGTATAAGTATATTCTACCATGTCTGCATGATGACAAAATCACCTAACAACACTCTTAAAACATATCACCATTGTTAAGTAATGTGCTGTTATATATACGATGTATATTGTTTCTCAGCCTTTTGGTTAAGATCAATTGTAGTACCTGTTCTTATGAGTTTTATAGTGTAAAACGTGGTCTTTTGTGTGTGGCTTCTTTCACTTAGCATAATGTTTTCAAAGTCAATCCATGTTGTTTGCTGTTTGTTTTCTATTGTCCCATCTGTTCTTTTTTCCAGTTTCCCTCTTTTACTGACTTCATATTAGTTATTTTTTTAAAGATTCCATTTTATCTCTTATTAGCTATACCTCCTTGATGTTTTTCTTTTAATAAAAAGCTTTAGGGCTTAGCATAAGCACCTCTAACTTATCATAGTTTGCCTTCAAGTAATGTTATACCACTTGATGTGTAATATAAAAACCTACAGTATACTTCCATTTTTACTATCCTGACCTTTGTACTTTTATTGTCTTTTTTTGCTATATTATTTTATTATGTAAGTGTATATTTTATTATATATTATTATATGCATTACTTTATTTTTTTTAGGTTATAAACTCCATAATACATTGTCATTACTTTTGATTAAACAGTCAATAACCCTTTAAAGAGATTTTTAAAATAAGAAAAAAGTCTATTTTACCTACATATTTACTATTCTTGTACGCTTCATTCTGTCATATAGATTGAAATTTCCACTTGCTATAATTTCTCTTTTCCCTAAAGGACTCTGTTTAACATTTCTTATAGTAGCGGTCTACTGGTGATGAATTTTCTCATATTAAAATTTTTGTTTTGCTTTTATTTTTGAAAGATTTTTGCTGGCTAGAGAATTCTAAATTGACAGGCTGGTTTGCTTTCCTTTCCTCCTTCCCCTTTTTTTCCCTTCCTTCCTCTCTTTTTTTTTTTTCTTCATTTTTTCTCTTTTAGTACTTTAGTGATGTTGCTTTCTTCTCTTCTGGCTTGCGTTGTTTCTCATGAGAAATCTACTGGCATTCTTTGTCCTTCTCTACATAAGGCCATAAGTCTTATCACTGGCTGCCTCTATAATTTTATTTTTATCTTGGTTTTAAACAGTTTTATTATGATGTGCATTGGTATGGTTTTCAGCATGTTTCTTTTGCCTGGATTTGGTTGTGCTTCTTGGATGTGTGGATTCATAGTTTTCATTTAATTTGGAGAATTTTCTCTTATTTCTTTATAATTTCTCACCATCCCTTCTCCTTCTCTTCAAGTTCTGGGACTCCAGTTACATTTATATTAGACCTCTTTATATTATCCCACAACTCACTGATGCTCTGTTCACTTTTTTCATTCTTTTTTCTTCCCGTGTTTCACTTCGGGTAATTTCTTTTGCAACATCTTATGTGCTATGAATTATAATCCAGTGTATTTGTCCATGTTAGAGGTGGCATTTTTCCTTTTTAGAAGCTAAACTTGGGTTTCTTTCCTTTTATTTTCTTTTTTAAAAGGCAGGGTCTTGCTAGGCTGGTCTTGAACTTATGGACTTAAGAGATTCTTCCACCTTAGCCTCTCAAATAGCTGGGACTACAGACACATACCACTGTGCCATGGAGGTTTCTTTTTCATATCTTCTTTGTTTCTTCTTATACTCATGCCTTCCTCTACCTTATTGAGCATATGCAGCATATTTATCATCGAGGTTTTAATGTCTTTGTCTACTAATTCTATCATCTATGTCGTTTCTGGGTCTGTTTCTATTGATCAGTTTTTGTCCTTTTTATTAGTTGCATTTTCCTGCTTCTTTTCATGCTTGTTTTTTTTTTTTAATTGGATTTCAGATATTGTGAATTTTATATTGTTGGGTACTAGATAGAGTATTTTGTATTCTTTTAAGTATTTTAGGACTTTGTTCTGGGACACAGTTAAGTTATTTGGAAACAATTTTATCCTCTTGAGGCTGCTTTGTAAAGTGAGACCAGAGTGCCTTTATTTTAGGGCTAATTATTCCTGAAGCAATACTCTTCTGAGAATTCCATCCGATACCCTATGTTTTAGTAGGACTTTCTACTCTGACTAGAGGGAACATGAACTACTCTTGAACATTTATGAACTCCAGGGGTGTATGCTTTGTGATTTCAGTGGGCCTCTCCCACCTTCCCATTTCAAGTAGTTGCTGCTTATGCATACACAAATTAGTACTCAGCTGAAGACTCAGGGACCCCTCTGCAGATCGCTGGACATCTGTCTCTGTATCTTTCTTTCCAGTATTATATCTTGCAAATTCTAGCTGCACTGGCTTCTCCAAATACTGAATTCAGTTTTCTCAACTTCCCAAATGCTGAGCTGTTTGTGTCCCTACTCCTGAAGTCGGGAAACTCAGGAAGGCGGTAAGTTGAGGCTCAGCTAATTTGTTTCCCTTCCCTGGGGATCACGGTACTGTGCTTTTTGTTATGCAATGTCTGCAAACCATTGTTTCGTATATTTTAGATTGTTTCTAGTTGTTTAAGGAAGATATATAACCCTGGGCCCTGTTATTCCATCATGGCCAGAAGTGGAAGTGTCTAGGCCATTATTCTGAACAATTGGTAAATAAAAGGAAAGAATCAAGTGTTTTTTCTACCTGCTTTAAAATAACGGATCCTTAGTATAACAAAATAGTTGATGAGGGGAAGCTTCTCTTTATGGAAGTTTTCTAGGTTGCAATTGAAAAAATGTTGAGAGAATTTGAGAAGAATTAGAATATCCACCATTTTGTAAAACCCTCATAATTTAATGGATCTAGTTAATGATCATAAATTCTATAATAATTGCTATAAAATGAAACCTGAATTTTATCCATTTACTGGAAGTATAGGGGCAATGGAATATGTTCAATAACATCACAGGAATACATTCATCAAAATGTAGACTGTAGATTTTTTAAATGACATAAATCAATTCCTTCTTCAATAAATAAATAAGAAAAAGAGAGAGAGATGGATAGGGAACCTTTAGTTTAAAGGAGACAGAGACGTAGAAACATATCAACCAATTACAGTGTATGGGCCTTATGTGGATCCTGAATCACACAAACTATAATAATAAAAACAAAGACAAAACAAACAAAAAAAAACTACAGGACAATAAAAAATGCAAACACTACTGGATGTTTCACAACACTGAGGAATTATTGTTAACTTCCTTAGGTGTGATAGGATATTATACTTATTTTTAAGATTTATTTCTAAGCTTTATCAAGATACAATTCACATGCCATACAGTTCATCTATTTAAAAGTGTACAACTCATTCAATGATGGTGACTACTTAAAAAAGTATGCAATTAAACTATTTTTCCTATGTTTGCAGAATCGCGTAAACATTACCACAATCAATTTTAGAACACATTTTTACCCCAGAAAAAAACCCTGTGTGCTTTAGCTCTCATCCTCTGCAATGTTCATCCTCTGTCTTCCACCCCCAAGCCCTCATTATCTCAGGCAACCACTAATCTACTTTTAGTCTCTATAGATTTGCCTGTAATGATACTTAATATAAATGGAATCATACAAAATGAGGTCCTTGATCATTGCCTTATTTCACTTGACATACTGTTTTCAAGGTTTACCCGAATTGCAGCATGTATCAGCACTATATTCTTTTTAATTGCTAAATAATATTTTATTATATAGATAAAAACCTTTTATTTATCCACCTATCGGTCAGTGGACATTGGGTTGTTTCTGCTTTTTGGCTATTGTGAATAATACTGCTATGAACATTCATATACAGGTTTTGTGTGGATTTATATTTTAATTTCTCTTGCATATACCTAGAAGTTGAATTGCTAGGTTGTGTGGTAATTGTTTTTTAAAATTTTTTCTTAGATACAAGGTCACCCGGGGTAGAGTACAGTGGCATGATCATAGCTCACTGTAGCCTCAAACTCTTGAGCTCAAGGGATCCTCCTCCCTCAACCTCCCAAATAGCTGGAACTAAAGGCGTGTACCACCATGCCTGGCTAATTTTAATTTTTTGTAGAGATAGGATCTCGCTATGTTGCTCGGGCTGGTCTCAAACTCCTGGCCTCAACTGATCCTTTTGCCTCAGCCTCCTGAATTGTTGAATTACAGGCATAAGCCAACTGGCCTGTCCAATAATTTTATGTTTAGCCTTTTCTTTAAAAATATATTTGTGTTGGTTTTGTTTGTTTGTTTGTTTGTTGAGACAGAGTCTCACTCTGTTACCCAGGCTGGAGTGCAGTGGTGCAATCATGGCTCCCTTCACCCACAAACTCCTGGGCTCAAGGAATCCTCCCATGTCAGCCTCCCAAGTAGCTAGGACTACAGGAGTGTACTACCACGCCTGGCTAACTTAAAATAAAATTTCCTTGTTAGGATGGGATTTTACTATGTTGCCTGGCCGTGAACTCCTGGCCTCAAGCAATCCTCTAACCTGAGCCTCCCAAAGTGCTGAGATTACAGGCATGAGCCACCATAGCCACCCATCTCTGGGTTTTTAAATGGTGCTTTTTATTAGGTAAAGGACGTTTGCTTTCATTCGTAGTTTGTTGAGTGTTTTTTATCATGAAGGAGTGTTGTATTTTGTCAAATACATTCTCTGTGTCATCTATTTTGAGAAGATCATGTGGGGCTTTTTTTTGGTCCATTATTTTATTGATACACTGTATTTCATTAGTAATTTTCAGATTTTCTATCAATCTTGCATTTCAGGGATACATACTTCTTGGCCATGGAATATAATTGTTTTTATATATTGTTGGATTTAGCTTGCTAGTATTTTGATGAAGATTTTTATGTTTATATTCATAAGAGACATTGGTCATCAGTTTTTGTTTCTGGTGATATCTTTGTCTGGTTTTGCTATCAGGATTATACTGACCTCATGCAATGAGTTTGGAAGTGTTCCCTCATCTTCTATTTACATTTTCTTTTTCTTCTTCAGTTAGTTTTAGTAGTTTGTAACTTTCTAGGAATTTGTTCATTTCCTCTAGGTTATCTAATTCATTGGTATGCAGCTATTCAGAGTATTCCCTTATAATCCTTTTTATTTATATAAGGTTTGTAGTCATGTCCTCTCTTTCATTCCCAATTTTAGTAAGTAATTTTAGTGTTCTTTCCTTTTTGTTCCTTTTATTTACTTATTTCTTGTCTTCTCCATATCCACTTAAGTGTTCTTTACATTTAGCTAAAGTTTTGTTAATTTTATTGACCTTTTCATTTTTTTTCATTTTTTCTTTTTTTTTTTAAATTTTAGGAGGTGATCCGATTGTAATTTTTATTGACCTTTTCAAAGAACCAGCTTTTGTTTTCATTGCTTTTCTGTATTTTTTTCTGTTCTCTATTTCATTAATTTCTGCTAATCTTTATTTCTCTATCCTTTCACTTGTCTTTATATTCTTTGTTTATAGTCTTATGGTAGGAAATTAGATTGCTGGTTTGATAGTTTTCTTATTTTTTAATGTAGTCATTTATGTTTATAATGTTCCCTGAAGGACTGCTTTAGTGTATCCCATAAATTTTGGTATGTTTGATCTTCATTTTTGTTGTCTCAAAGTGTTTTCTAATTTTCCTTTTGATTTTTTCCTTGATCTCTTGGTTATTTAGATGTGTATTACTTAATTTCCACATTTTTGTGAATTTCTCAGATATATTTTTATTAATTTCTAATTTTACTCCATTGCGATCAAAGAGCACACTTTGTATAATTCCAATCCTTTTTAATTTATTAAGACTTGTTTCATGGTCAAGGACGTGATCTTTCCTTGAGAACGTTCCATGTACACTTAAGAATAATGTGTATTCTGCTGTTGTTGGGTAGTTTATATAGATGTCTGTTAGGTCTAGTTTGTGTGTAGTGTAGTTCAAATCTTACATTACCTGTTGATCTTTTCCCAAGTTATTCTATTGGTTATTGAAAGTTTGATATTGAATTCTCCAATTATTGTTGTTGCATTGTCTATTTCTTTCTTTAATTATGTCAGTTTTAGCTTCCTGTATTTTAGGGTTCTGTTATTAGGTGCATGTATGTTTTTAATTGTTATATCTTCCTGATAGAATGACTCTTTTATGATTATAAAATGTCCCTTTTAACCTCTAATTACATTTTTCAAAAAAACCATTTTGTCTGATATTAATATTGCTTGCTGTTTGCATGATATATCTTTTTTCTTAGATTATCTGAATCTAAAGTCTGTCTTCTGTGGACAGCATATTTTTGGGCCTTTTTTATCCAGTCTGACAGTCTCTGCCTTTTGATTAAATTGTTTGATTCATTTGCAAATTAGATTATTATTGATGGAATTAAATTTACATTTGCTTTTTACTTTTTGTTTTCTTTATGTTTCCTGTTCATTTCCCCTCCTGTATTCTTCCTTTACTGCTTTCTTTTACATCAAATGTTTTCTGTTTTTTTATTTTTCTGAGACAAGTTCTCACTATGTTGCCAAGGCTAGTCTCAAACTTTTGTGCTCAAGAAATCCTCCTGTCTCAGACTCTCATGTAGCTGGGGCTAAATCTGACTTTTTTGGTATAACATTTAAATTTTTTTCAATAATTTTTTCATTGTATTTTTGTTATTTTCTTAGTGAAGAACTATTTATTTCTACGAGAAGTAAAAAGTATTGTAACTGAAATGTCTCAAATTCAAATTGAAGCATTGTGTGTTGCTATAAGTTTTTGATAAGTAGATGATTAGTAATGGTAAGATTCTGGATTCAAAGAACACCTGAGAGGGGAAAGGGCTCTGTGGTGGGGAAATATAGTTGGCTCTTAAAAGTAGATGGACAGTAGTATGTTTGTCATAAGAACTCCTATTGATATTTTATGAATAAGACCCTGTTATACACTTATAGCTGTATATTATAAACAACAAAACAACAACTTTTTGTTTTGTATTTTATAGGACATGATGCAGTAGGCTGTTTTTTTGTTGTTGTTTTTTGTTTGTTTTCGAGATAGGGTCTGGCTCAGTGGTAGCCCAGGCTGGAGTGCAGTGGTGCCATCTCAGCTCATTGCAGCCTCTGCCTCCTAGACTCAAGCCATTTTCCCACCTCAACCTGCGTATCTGGGACTTACAGGCATGTGCCACCATGCCTGGCTAATTTTTGTATTTGTTTTGGCAGAGATGGGTTTTTACCATGTTGCCCAGGCCGGTCTCAAATTCGTGGCCTGAAGCAATCCACCTGCCTCTGCCTCCCAAAGTGCTGGGATTATGGGTGTGAGCCACTGCACCCAGCCCAAGTAGACTGTTTTCAAAAAAAATTTATGTCTATTAAAAATCACAAAAGTCTGGGTACAGTGGCTCATGCCTATACTTCCAGCTCTTTGAGAGGCTGAGATGGGTGGATTGCTTGAGCCCAGGAATTTGAGACCAACCTGGGCAAACATGTAGAGACCTCATGTCTACAAAGGTGAAAAAGTCTAACTAGGGTTGGTGATGCGTGCCTGTGGTCCCAGATGCTTGAGAGGCAGAGGTGGGAGAATTGCTTGGACCCAGGAGATCGAGGATGCTGTGAGCCGGGATTGTACCACTGCACCCTAGCCTGGGTGATAGGGTGAGACCTTGGCTCAGAAAACAAACAAACCACCTCCAAACCACAAAATTGTACATTTGATATAAGTTAGATTTCCATCTAAATCTTTATTAATTAATCTTGCATTAACTCAAAGACTACTGAATTAGAAATTAATTTCACTATTTGAAATGGCACCTACAAAGTGGTACAGCAACAAAAGAAGTCCATCTAGTATAGATTTCAGTATCAGTTTCACCAGTCAGTTTAGCATGCCTTTTATTTCCTGTACCTTTATTGAACAGTGTTTATTTTCCAGAAGGAGAACCAGAATATAGCCAGAATATAGCTGGCTCACTATATCCAGCTAAATACATTGATAAAATATCCTATTGTATGGCCATAGTCATCTAGTAAAGTGTAAATAATATTGTGTGTGTGTGTGTGTGTGTGTGTGTGTGTGTGTGTGTGTGTGTGTATAACATGTATATTAGTAGATAATATGTATTCTTATACCTATAAAAATACAGAAGAGGGTTTTTAGATTTCCTTAGAATTTTCATTGCCTTGTTATTTCATCTCCAAATAGAAAACATTTATAACGGAAGATCAATCTGCTGTATAGGAAAAGCTGACCTGGCAAAACCCCTAGGTCTTTAGTTATTTGCTATGTTCATTTTTAGCTATTAAAATTCCCTGGCCATGGCCAGGTGCGTGGCTCACACCTGTAATCCCAGCACTTTGGGAGGCTGAGGCCAGTGGATCACTTGAGGTTATGTGTTCAAGACAGCCTGACCAACATGGTGAAATCCCATCTCTACTACAAATACAAAAATTAGCCAGTATGGTGGTGCATGCCTGCAATCTCAGTTACTCGGGAGGCGGAGGCAGGAGAATCTCCTGAACCTGCAAGGTGGAGGTTACGATGAGCCAAGATCACGGCTGCACTCCAGCCTGGGTGACAGAGTGAGACTCTTCAAAAAAAAAAAAAAAAGAGAGAGAAAGAAAAGAAAAAAATCCCTGGCCTCTGGTCTCTCTTTCCCAGGTGGATATGACCATCTTTTTCTCCTGAAGAGCAGTTAGAGCTTTTTACTTTCCAATTTCTTATCCATCTTTTTTTAATCCTCAATCATTATAGCCTTTCTGAAATTCCATTTTAAAAAGAAAATTTTTATATCTACCAAGTTGCAATTCTAGATGTTATTCCACTGAGTTATTTGGGGAAAAATACAATATATAGATTTGATAGAAATTTTATATGGGAGTCTGTGGCTGAGAAGAGGGGGTAAAGGTCTGGAATTTGAGAGCTAAAGGTGCCAGATACCACTTTCTGCATAATGTACAGGTCAAGATTAATGGAATCAGGTAAGTTACTCTCCAGGTGATTGAGAAGGGTGGGAAATTTAGAGACTGAAATGGATCTCTTAACAGTCATTTAAGCTTTAGAGTGATTGAGAAGATAAATACTCAGACAAAATCCACTCTAACAACTGATTTCGTTATGTAAAACAAACCTACAGGATTTGAAATGCAACCAAGTCTGTTTTATATTAAGGCAAGTATAAACCAACTTAATTTTAGACCTGCCTCCAGCCCCAGATTATGTTTGGTATGAGGACAAAGAGCTGTACAGCATGAATGCACAGGCAATCAGTAGAGTGAGAAGGCTCACTGCCAGGGAAGTTTGGCAAAGAACTCTAAGAGGAAGGGGAAATTTCTGCGTCGAATCAACTTTGGCTCTCTGGAATAGAGAACATGGAGAGAGAGGGACTAAGGAAAGCCAACCCTATTCTACTTGTTGATACCTTAACAAGCTGTTGATTTTTGAAAAGGGATAAAGAAGCAAAGTGTGGGTAGCATTTTGTTCCCTTGAGTCAATCCTAATGAAGTAGGAGGTTCTTGAAGAAATTAATTTCCTTTTAAATTCATGCGTGACCCTCTTCCAGAAACCCCAAGTGTTTTGGAATTTTTGTTGAGAATTTCAAATGATCCAGCAATAATAAGGTCTTTTTTGACATGTTCTGTTTCTTTGAGTCTAAGTTTTATGTTGAATGCCCGATTTTAGCTGTATAAATTTTCTCAAAATGGAAATGACTTGATTACTTTCCTCTCTGTTCACTAATTTAATATGGAAAAATAAATCATGATTCTCATACTCCCAAAGCACTCAGGCTTTTCATCCAGGGTACTGTACTCACAGGATTCCTGTAGGAGTTGATGCCAAATTTCCTGGCAACTGAACAGCAGTCAATTCCAGGGTTTTTCTGACTTAAAGACACAGTGATACTGCTCAACAGAAAATAGAAACCTGCCCCCCTGCTGCAGTTTCTGAGTTTAACAAAAGGTGACAGAAGCAATGAAATAGATGGGTTTTATCAGGGCATTGCACAACAAAAGAAAAAAGAACCCATCTTCTGTTGAGTTTTGCTTCTCAGCCTTATCTCCCAACCCCCTCCCCTGGGAAAAAAAAAAACCAACACTTGAAAAGAGTGACTCTGCTTCTTCATCAGAAATGACTTGAATTTCTTTACTGTGATCAACTTTTGATTATCTGTGGGTAGATTTTCTTTTTTGCATTATCTGCACAAAGGCCTGCTTTATAGTAGCATCCCACTGATGGGGCAATTACTCCGAATCAAGCTGTTTCACAGGAATTAAAGGAAGTCACTTAAATTCTTTACCCTTACTCAGTGTCTGTCTCTCCTTAGGAGAAGAAAGGGGAGATGATTTATAGCAACTGAACCTAATTTATTTCCTCCTGATCATTTTGATGCTACCCAGGTCACTATTCCTCAAGATACTCTTCTTTGTGGTGAAAATGGAGCTATACAAAGCTGAACAGGATATTTTCTTCTATGCTATATGACGTTAAGCTCTTGTAGCCCCAAAAGAAAACTCTGAATTTAGCTCCTTATTTACACTGAAAAAAACCTCATGTTAAATTTAGTGCTGTCTTCATGCTGCGGCCTTTCCATATAACTACTGTTGACTACCAGATGTCTCTACTTCCTCAAATTTTACTGGTTGGGCTGGAAAATCTTTCAATTATGTTCACAATTTAAGTTTAATTTTAATCACTGTTTGTATTTTTATATAATATATATCTTTGCATATTTTTGGTACATTTGTTTTTCATATAGGCTTGCTGTTGACCTTAGGTCTTATGTCCCAAATACTAGAGTTTTTAAAAATGAGATGATCCTGGTCCTTCTTTAGAGCTTCATAAGCATGGCTTATTTCTGAATAGAGATTTTTAGTGTAAGGTAATGTTACTATCTTTTTAAATGGTTTTACTACAGAACTAACAAGAGGGCCCTGGAGTCATAGAGTCACTGCTGCTGCTGCTAAAGTTTTTACAATAAAGTTGTGCTTTTAAAATTTCCTCCTTTAAAAAATCAAGATATCTTGAAGCATGGATTTAAAAATTTTATGTATATCATGACATTTTATTGAGAAAATGTTTCTAGATTAACTGTTTTGTTTATTTTTAATTTTTAAATAGTTTATTTTTAATTTAATTAAACTTTTTAAAAGATGAGGGTCTCACTATATTGCCCAGGCTGGCCTCAAATTCCTGGGCTCAAGTGGTTCTCTTGCCTCAGTCTCCCAAGTAGTTGGGACTATAGGCATGAGTCACTATACTATGGATTAAGTCTTTTGTTAATTAAATTATATTTATGTTTTTATGCCCCATCCTTGTTAAAACATAAATTTGAGGCAACTTACATTGAAGTCATTTATAATTTATCAACCATAATCACTAAAATGGAAGAGATGGAAAATGCCAAGTATTGGCAAGGATGTGGAGAAGATGGAATTTTTTGTATATCGCTTGTGGGAGTATAAATTGCTGCAACCACTTTGGAAAACTGGCAGCATCTCCTAAACTGAACATAGGTATACCCCATGAGTAGCAATTCTAGCCAAATGCCCAACAGACATGTATATATGAGTTTACCAAAAGGCATTTACTAGAATGTTCACAGTAGCACTATATACTTACACTTGGATACTTCCTCAAGTGTAAACTGTGCAAATGCTCATTGTTATAGACTGAATTGTGTCCCCCAAAATTCACAGGTTGAAGGCCTCACCCCAATGTAACTATATTTGGAGATAGAGCCTTTAAGGAGATACCTAAGATTAACTGAAGTCATAAAAGTCATAAGGTTAGGGCCATAATCCAATAGGAATGGTATTCTCATAAGAAGAGTCAGAGACCCCAGGAATGCATGCACACAAAGGAAAGAAAGGCCACGTAAAAACGTAGTGAGAAGGTGGCCATCTGCAAATCAGAAAGAGTCCTCACCAGAAGTCGATCCTGGCAGCACCTTGATCTTGGTGTATAGCCTCCGGAACTGTGAGAAAAAAAAATCTGTTGTTTAAGCCACCCAGTCTGTGGTATTTTGCTATGGCAGCCCTGGTAGACAAATGTACCCATCACCAGTAAAATGATAATAAATTGTGATATTTTTATGCAATACAATACAGTAACAAAAATAAACTTCTTTTACACACATCAATATAGATGAGTCTCACAAACATAATATTGAGTGAGAGAAGTCAGATACATGTGAATAAGGGAAATGAGCTTATATGAAGCAATATGTACTTATACCCAACTTGAAATTGATTTAGGATGCATTCTCAGAGATTTGACCAATGTCAGTGCAAAATGAAAGACTCTTCCTGTGTCTGGAATATTTGTCAACCAGTAAAGATCAGGACTATCAGATAGGGTAATTAATGCATTGTGTTTCAGAAGTTTTTTATTTTAAAAATGATAACTTTTATATATTAAATATTTGAGGTACTTACTTTTTATTTATTTTTTTGTAGATATTTATTTATTTATATTGTACTTTAGGTTCTGGGGTACTTGTGCAGATCATGCAGGATTGTTGCATAGGTACATACATGGCAATGTGGTTTGTTGCCTCCATTCCCCTGTTACCTATATCTGGCATTTCTCCCCATATTATCCCTCCTCAACTTCCCCATCCCCTGGCTGTGCCTCCCCTGGCCCCCCCAACAGACCACAACGTGTGATGTGTCCATGTGTTCTCATTGTTCAACACCCACCTATGAGTGAGAACATGTGGTGTTTGATTTTCTGTTCTTGTGTCAGTTTGCTGAGAATGATGGTTTCCAGATTCGTCCATGTCCCTACAAAGGATGTTAACTCATCATTTTTTATGGCTGCATAGTATTCCATGGTGTATATGTGCCACATTTTCCTTGTCTAGTCTATCATCAGTGGGCATTTGGGTTTGTTCCAGGTCTTTGCTATTGTAAACAGTGTCTCAATGAGCATACACGTGCATGTGTTTTTATAATAGAATTATTTATAATCCTTGGGTGTATACCCAGTAATGGGGTTGCTGGGTCAAATGGAATTTCTATTTCTAGGTCCTTGAGGAATCGTCACACTATCTTCCACAATGGTTGAGCTAATTTACACTCCCACCAACAGTGTAAAAATGTTCCTATTTCTCCATATCCTCTCCTGCATCTGTAGTCTCCACGTTTTTTAATGATCACCATTCTAACTGGTGTGAGATGGTATCTCAATGTGGTTTTGATGTGCATTTCTCTAATAACAAGTGATGAACATTTTTTCATGTTTGTTGGCCTCATGTATGTCTTCTTTTGAAAAGCGTCTGTTCATATCCTTTGCCCAATTTTGGATGAGTTTGTTTTTTTCTTGTAAATCTATTTGAGTTCTTTGTAGATTCTGGATATTAGCCCTTTTTCAGATGGGTAGATTGCAAAATTTTTTTCCCATTTTGTTGGTTGCTGGTTCACTTTAATGATTGTTTCTTTTGCTGTACAGAAGCTCTGGAGTTTAATTAGGTTCCAATTGTCTATTTTGGCTTTTGTTGCCAATGCTTTTGGTGTTTTAGTCATGAAGTCCTTGCCTATTCCTATGTCCTGAATGGTTTTGCCTAGGTTTTCTTTCAGGGTTTTTATGGTGTTAGGTCTTATGTTTAAGTCTTTAATCCATCCGGGGGTTAATTTTTGTGTAAGGTGTCAAGAAGGGGTCCAGTTTCTGCTTTCTGCACATGGCTAGCCAGTTTTCCCAACACCATTTATTAAACAGGAAATCCTTTCCCCATTGCTTGTTTTTGTCAGGTTTGTCAAAGATCGGATGGTTGTAGATATGTTGTGTTGCCTCTGAGGCCTCTGTTCTGTTTCATTGGTCTATATCTCTTTTTGGTACCAGTGCCATGCTGTTTTGATTACTATAGCCTTGCATTATAGTTTGAAGTCAGGTAGCATGATGCCTCCAGCTTTGTTCTTTTTACTTAGGGTTGTCTTGGCTATGTGGGCTCTTTTTTGGTTCCATATGAAGTTTAAGGTGTTTTTTTTCAGTTCTGTGAAGAAGATCATTGGTAGCTTGATGGGGTTAGCATTGAATCTATAAATTACTTTGGGCAGTATGGCCATTTTCATACTGATTCTTCCTAACCATGAGCATGGAATGTTTCTCCATCTGTTTGTGTCCTCTCTTATTTCCTTGAGCAGTGGTTCATAGTTCTCCTTGAAGAGGTCCTTTACATCCTTTGTGAGTTGTATTCCTAGGTATTTTATTCTCTTTGTAGCAATTGTGAATGCGAGTTTGCTCATGATTTGGCTCTCTGTTAGTCTGTTATTGGTGTATATAAATGTTTGTGATTTCTCCACATTGATTTCGTATCCTGAGACTTTGCTGAAGTTGATAATCAGTTTAAGGATATTTTGGGCTGAGATGATAGAGTGTTCTAAATACACAATCATGTCGTCTGCAAATAGAGACAATTTAACTTCCTTCTTTCCTAATTGAATACCCTTTTCTTTTTCTTGCCTAATTGCTCTGGCTAGAACTTCCAATACTATATTGAATAGGAGTGGTGAGAGGGGACATCCTTGTCTAGTGCTGGATTTGAAAGGGAATGCTTCCAGTTTTTGCCCACTCAGTATGATATTGGCTGTAGGTTTGTCATAAATAGCTTTTATTATTTTGAGATATGTTCCTTTGATACCTAGTTTATTGAGAGTTTTTAGCATAAAGAGCTGTTGAATTTTGTTGAAGGCCTTCTCTGCATCTATTGAGATAATCATGTGGTTTTTGTCTTTGGTTCTGTGTATGTGGTAGATTATGTTTATAGACTTATGTAAGTTGAAACAGCCTTGCAGCCCAGGGGTGACGCCTACTTGATCGTGATGGATAAGCTTTTTGATGTTCTGTTGCAATTGGTTTGCCAGTCTTTCACTGAAGATTTTTGCATCTATGTTCATCATGGATATTGGCCTGAAGTTTTCTTTTTTTGTTGAGTTTCTGCTGGGTTTTGGTACCAGGATGATGTTAGTCTCATAAAATTATTTGGGAATAGTATTGTTTGGAATAGTTTCAGAAGGAATGGTACCAGCTCCTCTTTGTACATCTGGTAGAATTCGGCTGTGAACCTGTCTGGACCTGGACTTTTTTTGGTGGTAGGCTATTAATTGCTGCCTCAACGTCAGCCCTTGTTATTGGTCTATTCAGGGTTTCAATTTCTTCCTGGTTTAGTCTTGGGAGGGTGCAAGTGTCTAGGAATTTATCTATTTCTTCCAGGTTTACTGGTTTATGTGCATAGAGTTATTCGTAGGAATCTCTGATGATAGTTTGTATTTCTGTGGAATTGGTGGTAATGTCCCCTTTATCCTTTTTTATTGCATCTATTTGATTCTTCTCCGTTTTCTTTTTTATTTATCTGGCTAGCAGTCTGTCTATTTTGTTGATCTTTTTAAAAAACCAGCTCCTGGATTTGTTGATTTTTCTGAAGAGGTTTTTTTGTATCTCTATCTCCTTCAGTTCTGCTCTGATCTTAGTTATTTCTTGTCTTCTGCTAGCTTTTAAGTATTTTTGTCTTGCTCCTCTAGCTCTTTCAATTTTTGATGATAGGGTGTCAATTTTAGATCTTTCCTCACTTCTCATGTGGGCATTTATTGCTATAAATTTCCCTCTAGAAACTGCTTTAAATGTGTCCCAGAGTTTCTGGTATGTTGTATCTTCATTCTCATTGGTTTCAAAGAACATCTTTATTTCTGACTTCATTTCATTGTTTATCCAGTTGACATTCAGGAGCCAGTTGTTCAGTTTCCATGAAGTTGTGCAGTTCTGAATTAGTTTCTTAATCCTGAGTTCTAATTTGATTGCCCTGTGGTCTGAAAGACTGTTTAATATGATTTCTGTTCTTTTGCATTTGCTGAGGAGTGATTTACTTCCAATTATGTGGTCAGTTTTGGAGTAGGTGCAATGGGGTGCTGAGAAGAATGTATATTCTATGGTTTTGGGGTGGAGATTTCTGTAGATGTCTATTAGGTCTGCTTGGTCCAGATCTGAGTTCAAGTCCTGAATATCCTTGTTAATTTTCTGTCTCGTTGATCTGTCTAATACTGACTGTGGAGTGTTAAAGTCTCCCACTATTATTATGTGGGAGTCTAAGTCTCTTTGTAGGTCATTAAGAACTTGATTTATGTACCTGGGTGCTCCTATATTGGGTGTGTGTATATTTAGGATTGTTAGCTCTTCTTGTTGCATTGATCCTTTTACTGTTATGTAATGCCCTTCTTTGTCTCTTTTGATCTTTGTTGGTTTAAAATCCATTTTATCAGAGACTAGGATTGCAACTCCTGCTTTTTTTTGCTCTCCATTTGCTCGAGAAATCTTCCTCCATCCCTTTATTTTTAGCCTATGTTTGCCTTTGCACAAGATGGGTTTCCTGGATACAGCACACCGATGGGTTTTGACTTTTTATCCAATTTGCCAGTCTGTGTCTTTTGATTGGGGCATTTAGCCCATTTACATTTAGGGTTAATATTGTTATATGTGAATTTGATCCTGCCATTTTGATGCTAGCTGGATGTTTTGCTCATTAGTTGACACATTTTCTTCATTGTGTTGATGGTCTTTACCATTTGGTATGTTTTTGGAGTGGCTGGTACTGGTTGTTCCTTTCCTTGTTTAGTACTTCTTTCAGGAACTCTTGTAAGGCAGGCCTGGTAGTGACAAAATCTCACAGCAATTGCTTGTCTGTAAAGGATTTTATTTCTCCTTCACTTACAAAGCTTAGTTTGCCTGGATATGAAATTCTAGGTTGAAAGTTCTTTTCTTTAAGGATGTTGATCCACAGCAAGCCTCAGTTTAAAAGAAAAAAAGAAAAGCATGTTGAATATTGGCCCATACTCTCTTTTGGCTTGTAGGGTTTCTGCCGTGGGATCCACTGTGAGTCTGATGGGCTTCCCTTTCTGGGTAACCCAACCTTTCTCTCTGGCTGCCCTTAGCATTTTTTCCTTCATTTCAACCCTGGTGAATCTGACGATTATGTGCCTTGGGGTTGCTCTTCTTGAGGAATATCTTTGTGGTGTTCTCCGTATTTCCTGTACTTGAATGGTGGCCTGCCTTGCTAGGTTGGGGAAGTTCTCCTGGATAATATTCTGAAGAGTGTTTTCCAGCTTGGATTCTTTCTCTCCATCACATTCAGGTACACCTATCAAATGTAGATTAGGTCTTTTCACACAATCTCATATTTCTTGGAGTCTTTGTTCATTTCTTCTCACTCTTTTTTCTCTAATCTTGCCTTCTCATTTTATTTCATTGAGTTGATCTTCAATCTCTGATATCCTTTTTTCTGCTTGGTTAGTTCGGCTATTCAAACTTGTGTATGCTTCGTGAAGTTCTTGTGCTGTGTTTTTCAGCTTAATCGAGTCATTTATATTCTTCTCTAAGCTGTTTATTCTAGTTAGCATTTCATCTAACCTTTTTTCAAGGTTCTTAGTTTCTTTGCATTGGGTTAGCATGTGTTCTTTTAGCTCTGAGAAGTTTGTTATTATCCACCTTCTGAAGCCTGTTTCTGTCAATTCATCAGATTTATTCTCCATCTAGCTTTGTTTCCTAGATAATGAGGAGTTGTGATCCCTTGGAGCAGGAGAAGCACTCTGGTTTTTGGTATTTTCATCCTTTTTGCCCTGGTTTCTCTCCATCCTCATGGCTTTATTTACCTGTGGTCTTTGTAGTTGGTGACTTTTGGATGGGGTCTCTGAGCGGACATCCTTTTTGTTGATGTTGAATCTGTTTCTTTCCGTTTCTTAGTTTTCCTTCTAATAGGCCCCTCTGCTACAGGATTGATGGAGGTCCACTCCAGACCGTGTTTGCCTGGGATCACCCGTGGGGGCTGCAGAACAGTAAGGGTTGCTGCCAGTTTCTTCTTCTGTTATCTTTGTCCCAGAAGGGTACCCACCAGATGTCAGCCTGAGCTCTCCTTTATGAGGTGTCTCTTTGGGTATATGGAGTTCGGGGAGCTACTTGAGGAGACAGTCTGTCCCTTACAGGAGCTCAAGTGCTGTGCTGGGAGCTCTGTTGTTTCACGCAGAGCTGCTGGGCAGGTACATTCAAGTCTGCTGCAGCGGAACTCATACTGCCTCTTTTCCCAGGTGCTCTGTCCCAGGAAGGTTGGGCTTTATGTATAAGTTCCTGACGTGCTGCTGCCCTTTCTTCATAGATGCCCTGGCCCTCATGGAGAAGTCTAGTCACAGTCTGCCAGCAGAGGCATTGCTGAGCTGCTGCGGGCTCTGCCCAGCTCCTATGTGAACTTCCTTGAGGCAGTTAGAACTACCTCTGTTGAGGAGGCAGTGCCTCGGCAGTGGCAAACACCCTTTCCCCCATGGAGCTGAACTATCCTGGATCCTGCTGCACTTGCTGCAAAACTCTCAATCCAGAGCATTTCAGATTGCTTGTTTTGTGGGGGTGGTACCCGCCAGATCATCTGGCTCCCTGTCTCAGCCCCCTCTCTTTCAGTTGAATAGGCGGCTCTGTCTCCCAGGCATTCCAGGCACCAGTTGAAATGGCTGCCCAGATTTGTGTGAGTTTCTGTGCACCAATCCACAGCACTGGCTGATCACCACTAAACTTGTGGTGCTTTTCGACCTGGGAATCTCTTGGTCTGTGGGCAGTGAAAACTTGTTTGGAAATGCGGTGATCACTCACCCTCTGTGTTGTTCTTTCTGGGAACCGCACTTCAGAGCTGTTCCTATTTGGCCATCTTGGATCCTCCTATTGTTAATGTTTTTAGATGAAATTTTGCTCTCGTTGCCCAGACTAGAGTTCAATGGTGGAACTGTGGCTGACTGCAACCTCCGCATTCTGGTTCAAGCAACTCTTCTGCCTCAATCTCCTGAGAAGCTGGGATTACAGGCACCCAACACCACACCCAGCTAATTTTTTGTATGTTTAATAGAGATGGGGTTTTGCTGTATTGGCCAGGCAGGTCTCGAACACCTGACCTCAGGTGATCTGCTCGCCTTGGCCTCCTGAAGTGCTGGGATTGCAGGTGTGAGCCACCGGCTACTTACATTTTAAAGTAATTTTTTACTTAGCATTTATTTTGTGTTAATGGTCTTTCTTATGTTTTCCTCCTTACATTTCTCTATCAGGTAGAGATCACTTTTGCATGTTATTGCAATATATAATCTTGTCACGGTATATTGATTTATAATAGTGATGTCATGCATTTATTATTATATTGTTATTTTATAGAAAACTGAAACTTTTAGTATAACCCTATGATAGAGAAATGATTCACTATTATTATTGGCATGCAATATTGTTTGAAAACACATAAAATGTGATAAATACAGAATAACTCATGGTTTCAGGGTTTTTTTCAGATTAGTATCTGTTGGGAATTGGGGAACATGTTTTCTGGGATTCTCCAGTTTTCAGCTTTCCTCTGGTTATTCATACCAGGAGGACTGCAGGTTTTCTATTGGAGTTTTAGTTGACCTGAGCAGTACTGACTGCACTATCTTCAGACTAAAAGCTGTAAAACTGGGCAACTAACTCCATATTTGTCCCTTCTCCCAAGTGTCAGTACCCCACCAGAATCTGTTCACTTCTGTCCACTATCCAGTGCCTTCAGATGCCTGTTTTTATATCCTTTCAGAGTTTACATGTGTAGTTGTTATCAACAGGGAGGGTTGGTTGAAGCAGAGCCAACTTGGTCCTATTAGAAGCAGAACTCCCCTCCCTTATTCTAATAGAACACACTCTTGAGTATCATCCTGAGAAGAGTACTTGGGAAATACATATTTTGAAAGCTCACATGTCCAAAAAATATATTTATTTTACTTGATTAATAGTTTGACTGATCATGGCTATCACACAATAATATTCTTTTAGAATATTTTAGACACTATACCATTATTTTCAAGCCTCCATTATTGCTGTTACAGAGTTTGATGTGAATCTGTTTCTTGACCTTTTCTATTTGACCTGTTTTTTCCTCTTAAAGTTTTTAGAATAGTCTCTTTGTTCCTGGTTTCCTGAAATTACATAAGGATATGCCTTGGAATAGAGCTTTTTTGCATTCTTTGTGATGGGTATTCATTGAACCCTGTCAACTTTAGAAAGTCATGTCCTGCAGTTTAGGAAAGTTAATTTTATTCTTTGATTTTTTTCTTCTCTCCACCCCTCCACCCCACCTCATATTCTCCGGAACTCCCCCTGGTCAGATACTGAACCTTGTGGATTGATCTTCTAATGTTCTTTTATTTTCTCTTCTATTTTCCTTTTTTAAGGCTTTTTGTTCTATTTTCTGATATGACCTCAACTTTTTCTTTCAATTCTTTTCCTGCATTTTTGATCTGACAGTCCTGTTTAGAGCTCTTCCTTATGTCCTTGTTGTTCTTTCGGTTTACAGCATCCTTCTTTGTCTTATGGGTGCAATATCTCATTCTCTCCAAGCATATTATAGTGTATTCTTCCCTTTCTGCTCTCGTCTTTTTTCTTTGCTTCCTCCAACGTCCTTTTAAAAATGTCTTTATTTTGGTCTTTGTCTTTTTCCTATGGAAATACTTGGTTGTCCATTCACGTGTAAGAATGAGGCATTACAAAGCTGATCAGAAGTTCTGTGTGCATAAGCAAGGTTTTATTGATTGGTGGCCTTCACTGGAGGATGTTAAGGTAGCTGGTCATGTTTTTCACTGGAGAACTCCTAATGTGAATATCTGTAAGCCTTTCTTTTGGCTGTTCAGTTTCCTCCAAAGGTAAATCTTTCTGTGCACTTCTGTAGTAGCTTTGCTGGTAGCGTTCTGGATGCTGAAAAGGTAGAGGCTGTTAGTTACACTATTTTATATGTAGGATTTTATACGACTCAAGGGACATTAAAAAAAAAGAAAATAAAGATTTAATGTAGGCTTTCAGTATGTATCTCCCCCTTTTTCTTCATTGTTAAATCTACTCCAGCTGCTAAACTTACTGTTGTGGGTAACAACTACCTGGCTGGTGGCATGAGTGATAAGAAGAATTTACCAAGATAGTTTATGGGTAAACAAAGGCAGATGTATTAGAGAAAGTATCAAAATACGTTGTAAGGGTACAACAGGCAGGTCAGCAAGAAAGGAGCTGACTGCAAGGAGACAAAGGCTTGCTGGGGATTTTCTTATAGGATGGTACTTGTGCTATGTGCTGAAGAGGGCCTTGTGCAGTGATAATGCCAAGGTTGCAGTGAACTAACTTGCATTTTTCTAACAGCTGGGCACAGGAAGATTATGAGTTATTTGCACAGGAGGACTCCTGTCTGCATTCTCTTTTTGCTTTCGCCTGGTCCTGCCGCCCTGACTTTTTTCCCCTAATTAGAACTCCAGACTAGCCAGTTTCTGCTGGAGTGGAGGAGGGGCAGGAATCTGGCTATCCAAGTAGAAGGAGGGAATCTAAGGAACTGTTTTTATCTTATTTTCAAACAAATACTCCTGTTTGCAGCCTAATCCCTCACCTGTATATTTGAATGTATCTGGTAGTGCCAAGTCTTTGGAGAATTCTTTGGTGAGAACTGACCTTCATTTTGGCTCTGTACTCCAACCTCTCACCTTCTGATTTCCCAATCTATTAAGGTCCTGCTCATCCAAGTAAGGAAAGCAATGTCACTTGTTCCTTCTACTAGCCTCCCTAATCTTTCCAAGTTATTCTCTATCCCCATCACTTGCCTTTGGGGAGAATAAGTCATTTTCTTCTTTCCCAAGGGGAAGGGAGGGAAAGGCTCTCATCACACATACTATACCCAAAGCTAGTGACTGTTGGTCCATTTTCCCCTCCTTATAAAGACACTGTGTTGTGGAGTATAACAGGAGTTGGTGGAGGATGGGTGGCGATTGAAGTGGCACTGCTTATATAACCATGAGGGCAGAAGCCTAGACCTAGTTATTGGTGGCTCATTGGCAGCTCTCTTAAGAAAGTTGCAGGATACTTAGCACTCTAACCATCAACTTTCTGTCTTAATTCTAGGACAAGAGAGAAATATTGCATGTAGAGAACTGCATACCTTTCCACTGTATAAGTGTATCCAAATGCATTTAACCGAATTCCCATTGTAGGACATTTCTTTTTCACTTTTGTGATGCCAGGAGCAGTATACAGTGAACACCTTTGTAGTAGTTAACCATTATGATGTCCATACATGAAATTCCTATGAATTTCATATTTCATAAAAACATCTGCATGTTTTTAGTACTTTCATTAAATAATATCTGTTTGCCTGAAATCTTGTACTAGTTTTATACTCCTCCCAGCTGTACATTAGAGTGTTGTTTGAGATAACTGAACAGGAGGAGATTGACAGGAACATGAACAAAAACCCATTCACATGTCAGGAGGTGGCATAGCCCAACAAAAAGAGGACAGACACTCATGTGCTCAGGACCCTTGCAGAGCTCATTGTATGTATCTCTTCATCTGGCTGTGTATTTATTTCCTTTAAGATATCCTTTATCCAGAATCTTGATTGACCATGAGGAAGGGGAAATGGTGAGGACAGGCTGACTGAATTGTTGCAACTCTTCTCAATTGATCATCTTCCTAAAAGGTGACTAAGTGGAATGCAGTGAATGTAAGTGAATCTTTCCTGAGGGCGAGATTTGAAATCTTTGGAAATAATTAATAAGAACACAAATTTTCAATGTTCAAAACTGTGATGAAGCCAGAGATGTTGTAAAAGACTGAACTAAATACCATTGGCCCCAGGACCGGACTTGATCCTATTTCTTAGACTACACCTCTGATGTGAATCTGTTTTGATCAGTACTCTTGATCTCCCATTGTGCCTAAGATAGTATTGGGCCATAGAAATGAAATTTCAGAATGTTTCATTAAAATTGATGTTTCATCATGTTGTTATTAAAAATTTGAAAATGTCCTGCCTCCTATTTACACCGGAGGATACTTCGACAAGAAACATAATTATAGGACCATGTTTTCCTCTTGCCTTGTTCCTTCATTCTGAAATTTGCTTAAATTTTTCTTCTCTTTTCATATCCCCAAGTTCCTCTGGAGCCATTATGCGGAAAAGAACATACTGGGAAAGCATTATCTTTTAAAGTCTATAAGGATGCAGTGTCCATTGATAAATGAATGGATAAATTGTGGTCTGTATACACAATGAAATATTATTCAGCCTTCAAAAAGGAGATTCTGCAATTTGCAACAACATGGATGAAACTGGAGGACATGATATTAAGTAAAATGAGCCAGATACAGACAGAAAGATACTGCATGATCTCACTTATGTATGGAATCTTCTAAAAAAGTCAAATACGTAGAAACAGAGAAGTCAAATATGTAGAAATAGAATAAAATAGTGGTTACCAGGGATCAGGGGTTGAGTGAGAGGAAGGGATGAGGAGAGGTAGGTCAAAAGGTAGCAGGTTGCAATTACAAAGGATGGCTAAGTCTGAAGATCAGATACACAGCATGAGGACTACAGTTGATAATAGTGTATTGTATACTGGAAATTTGCTGAAAGAATAGATTTTAGGTGCTCTTACCACTCCTACCCTCTCACACACAAAAGATAACTGTGAGATGATGTTAATTTGATTGACTGTAGTGATAATTTCACTATGTATTTCAAAACATGTGATACACCTTAAATATATACAACAAAAAAGTTAAAAAAAATTTTTTTTAATGAGTGTCCATTTTCTTTGCTTGGGATAGTTTATCTTTTTCTTTCTCTTTGCCAATTTGGGTAGAACGGCATCTTATTTTACTTTGCATTGGTTATTACCAGTAAAACAGAATGATTTTACATATGTTTCTTGTCCATTGAGCTACCTTTACACAGTTTGTCTAAGTCCTTTGACAGTGTTTTTACTGAGGTATCCACCTTTTCTTTCTGTTGGGGTCTCTTTATACATTGATAATATTAATTGTATGCCATAAACATTTCCATTATGTTCCCAGTTTGACATTGCCTTATTTATTTTATTTATAATACTTTCAGTTAGAAAATTTATATTTTATATGTTTAAATTAGACATGTGACTTAATTCTCTGAGTCTCAGTTTTCTCTTCTGTAAATATAGGATAATAACTTAACCTACATGGTAAGATGGGGTCAGTATTTATAAATTAACTCCTATGTAATAGTCATTCAACAAATGATAGCTTTTGTTATTCTTTGTGTGATATATTGAAATAGTTCAGAATTATCTAAAAATTTTACTAGAATTGCAAAACATGCTTAAAGGTACTAAACTGGATATGAAAATGGAAAATAAATAAGATTGAATCTTTTAGGCTAGTGGAGACAAGCTGATTTTTTCTTTCTGCCTTTACTTTTCTAATTCTTTTCCTTAAAACAATTCAAGGAACTCTACCAATGCATCCTCTTAAGTAGGAAAACCTGAAGTCTGAAATGTGAAAGGACAAGTTTTTTGTTGTTGTTGTTAAGGGATTATAAATATATTTCTTTCTGGTAAGGATTTCTTTCATGGCATTCTTATTTATTTTATATCAATCTAGAAACACACATTAGCCCTTCCTGCTTTTACGACAATATGAAGATGAGGTTCCTGTCTCCCAGGAGGTCAATACAACATACTCCTTGAGGTTGAGTGCAAGTTGGCTTAGATGGATAATAGTTATAAGTTACATAAGCTGCTTTTATGAACTGCAGTTATTTTTAAGCCCTTAACAGCAATATCCTTCCCTGCCTCCCTCCCTTCTATTTCTCTTCTTTCTTTATTTCTTTTTTTTTTTTTTTTTTTTTTTTTTTGGAGACACAGTCTCGCTGTGTCACCCAGGCTGGAGTGCAGTGGAGCAATCTTGGCTCACTGTAGCCTCCACATCCCAGGTTCAAAGAATCTCCTGCCTCAGCCTCCTGAATAGCTGGGATTACAGGCACACATCACCATGCCCAGCTAATTTTTATATTTTTTGTAGAGATAGGGTTTTGTCATGTTGGTCAGTCTGGTCTCCAACTCCTGGCCTCAAGTAAACTGGCCACCTCAGCTTCCCAAAGTGCTGGGATTACAGGCGTGAGCCACCACGCCCAGCTTACACCATTAAAATTTTTTATTTTGCATTTTGTAACTTCTGAGTAACTACGATAATATAATAGAATTCTTATAAGACAGTGTTATAATAAAAATTTTGTGATATTTCACGTGTAATTTCACTATATATAAAATCAGGTATTGTAATTTAACAGGTGACTTAGGTATATGTACCTAAGTGTATATGTACCACACATAGTATATGTACCATAGTGTATATGTACCGCATTTTCTTTATCTGGTCCATCACTGATGGGGATTCAGGTGACCTGATTGAAGTTTAGTGAGTCACATTTTGATAATATAGTATATAATAGGCCACAGAGTAAAAAAGAAATCACCACTGAGGAAGTTTGTAAGAAATTATTTATTCACCAAATATGCTTTTAGAGACCTGTCTTCTGTCTTGGTTATTTTTCAGAATTCAGTTTTCCCCCTATGTTGAGTAATGTGCCTGTCCTAAGGAAAGATTAACTTTCTAAATGACAGCAGGCCATACTGGGTGGGTGATGTTGCTCTCTTTTCGCTATATTCCTTAAAAAGCAGCTCATTTTTTAAAAAATATATTTTAAGTTCTGGGATACATGTGTAGGATGTATAGATTTGTTACATAAGGAAAAGTGTGCCATGGTGGTTTGTTGAACCTATCAACCCATCACCTAGCTATTCAGGCTCGCATGCATTACCTATTTATCCCGATGCTCTTCCTCCCCCTGTCCCTGCCCCTGACAGGCCCTGGTGTATGTCGTTTCCCTCCCTGTGTCCATGTGTTCTCATTGTTCAGCTTTCACTTATGAGTGAGAACAGGTGGTATTTGGTTTTCTGTTCCTGTGTTAGATTGCTGAGGATAATGGCTTCCAGCTCCATCCTTGTCTCTGCCCAGAACGTGATCTTGTTCCTTTTTATGGCTGCATAGTATTCCATAGTGTATATGTACCAGATTTTCTTTATCCAGTCCATCATTAATGGGCATTTGGTTGATTCCATGTCTTTGCTATTGTGAATAGTGCTGCAATAAATATACATGTATATCTATCTTGATAGTAGAATGATTTATATTCCTTTGGGTATATATCCAGTAATGGGATTGCAGGGTCAAATGGTATTTCTGGTTCTAGATCCTTGAGGTATCACCATACTGTGTTCCACAATGGTTGAGCTAATTTACATTTCCACCAACAGTGTAAAAGTGTTCCTATTTCTCCACAGCCTCTCTAGCATCTGTTATATCTTGACTTTTTAATAATTGCCATACTAACTGGCATGAGATGTTATCTCATTGTGGTTTTGATTTGCATTTCTCTAATGACTGGTGGTGTTGAGCTTTTTTCCATGCTTATTGGCTGCATAAATGTCCTTTGAGAAGTGTCTGTTCATGTCCTTTGCTCACATTTTGATGGGGTTGTTTTTTTTCTCATAAATTTCTTTAAGTTCCTTGTAGGTTCTGGTTATTAAACCTTTGTCAAATGGGTAGATTGCAAAAATTTTCTCCCATTCTGTAAGATATTTATTCCATGCCTATGTGCTGGATGATATTGCCTAGATTTTCTTCTAGGGTTTTAATGGTTTTGTGTTTTACATTTAAGTCTTTAATCCATCTTGAGTTTATTTTTTATAAAGTGTAAGGAAGGGGTCCAGTTTCAGTTTTCTGCATATGGCCAGCCAGTTTTCCCAGCACCATTTATTAAATAGGAAATCCTTTCCCCATTGCTTGTTTTTGTCAGGTTTGTCAAAAATCAGATGGTTGTACATGTGTGGTCTTATTTCTGAGATCTCTATTCTGTTCAATTGGTCTATGTGTCTGTTTTGGTAGTAGTACCATGCTGTTTTGGTTACTGTAGTCTTGCAGTATAGTTTGTCAAAGATCAGATGGTTGTACATGTGTGGTCTTATTTCTGAGATCTCTATTCTGTTCCATTGGTCTATGTGTCTGTTTTGGTAGTAGTACCATGCTGTTTTGGTTACTGTAGTCTTGTAGTATAGTTTGAAGTTGGCTAGAGTGATGCCTCCAGCTTTGTTCTTTTTGCTTAAGATTGTCTTGGCTATATGGGCTCAAAAAGTAGCTTACTTTTAAACTTTTTTTTTCTTTGCTTGTATACACCAAAGGTGTTATTGGTTCCAAATGAATTCTTAAGAATGATGTCTAAACAAACATGTGCTTGGCATGGACATTGACATTGACATTGGTTTATGTGATTTCTTTATACCTTTAAGATTGTTTCTGTCTCCAAAATTATTTTCTATAGTGTCATTTTATTATTTTAATATCACTGTATTTGAATATCATACCAGACCTCATGGAAGTCAAATAGCATTTCTCCTGCAAAGTTAGCCATTGCAAATGTTTTTAACGGCTTTTGAGGTGGAGTGGTTATTACTCGGAATGTGACAGTTTCAAACTTTTCATAATGACTATGTGCTTTGTTGCATTTTAAGGACATTTGCTCTAGAACAGTTGAAGAATTGGGTGTTTGTGTGTTAAATGCCTACCACCAGATAATTATCTCAAGGGAAAAGTTGTTTAGTTTAAGCTTAATCTAAATAAAAGATAACCTTTCATATTAACTTTCAATAAGACTTTAGTAAGATGGATGTCCAGAATTTAATTTAATTGCTTCTACAACTACATAAGAGTGATTTGTGTGTTAAAATTAAGCATATTGGCAGGTCATCCTGTAAAAGTTCGTATGTGGAGTTGAAGCAAACTTATATTTTTACTTGAAGCTCTTTTTAACAGTTTTTATTTCTTCTGCCAGTTATTTTATTGACTGTTAATTTACCAACCCCTCTTTAAAAAAAAAAAAAGGTGAGAGGAAAAAGGCCATAGCATTATCACATTTATATATGAGTTCTCTAAACCATATGGTGATTTCTAATTAGAATACAAAAGATTCTGTGATGAGACTAACTTCATAGTCGCTGTAACAGTGGGCATCACAGAAGAAGAGAGTTTTCTTCAATTTCCAATAAGGGGAATTTTGAGAGAAACTGTGTGGTCTCTAATTGTCCATCTACCAGAAGTCTGACAAAGTTATTGATGTGCAGATCAAGTTGGTATTTTGAAGGTAGTAATTTAATTCTGGATGTTTGATCCTCTCAGTCAGTAGCTTGACTTGATTTTTTTTTTAAATGCAGCTTCAATATTTAATTTCACATGTACCCTCTCAGTAGAGATTTCAAAGGATACTTTGCTGGATGCTTGACTGCCTTGTCTATTTGCTCTTGTTTTGCATGCAAGAGAGAGCCAGAAGCTTTCTTCTCATTGTGTATACATGGTATTAATGGATTTACTCTGCCTGTATCGTCTCATTACTGGAAACAGCTAGAAGCACAGAAGTCTTTCAGTGTATGCAAATAAGGCAGAATCATCTACCTGAGAGTTAATATTCTCTGCTTTTAAGTGTATTCTAAATCTAATGTTTGTATTTAGAGCATAACATCCTGTTCTTTTTTTTTATGGGCAAAAAGCTAAGCAGGCTCAGGCAGCTGTTTGATGTTGGCTTCAAGTGTTATTAATTTCATATTCTATTATTCTTTTCACTGTAGCACAAGTGAAGCTGATGTGGAGGCTGTCATGGATAAGTTGTTTGATGAGCTGGCTCAGAAACAAAATGATTGTACGTAAGTTAATTTCTCTTGAAAGAGAATACATTTAGAACACAATGCCCAATCTCCACTGACCAATTAATAAGTTCCATTGCTGTATATGGGTTGATGCCACGCTCAAGTGGCAGTCATTGTATCAGCATTTTGTCTAATTTATGTGTTGAATCATGTGCTATTATTCATCAAGCTATGCATTTCCTATCTGTAAGAGATGAATTTTATAGTAATTATCCAGACAAGATTGAGTCTTTGTTCATGTTCCCATAGTAACTAGACCAAGGATTCTAAAAGTGCAAGGCAGAGAGCTGCGCCTGAATAAAGCCTGTGGAACCATTGCCGACTGCACATTTGAAGAGCTGTGTGAGAGAGTAAGTATCCAGGCACGTCCAGACTCGCTGGCCTTTTCACATGTTAAAATACTTCATGTTTTCCTCTCTGCCCATTTCAGATTTTAAAATACCATTCATAGAGTCAGAACCAATTTAAAAGTCTTATTAAAGGAAATACTCATCTGTATTTGCCATGTACTTTTTATAGATATTGGCACAAAATTTGCACTTAGAAGGGCTCTAATGCAAAATTAGAAATGCAGAGAGAACTGTCAACTGTTGCTAGAAGCAAAAATAAAATCAGTTTGGGAGTTGTTTTATAAAAGTCAAACATAAGAGAGTTTGGAAAAATATTTGAGGTGAGGGTTAGTATGTGGGAAAAAGGAAGATAAAATCATGCTAGCATGATCCAAAGAATCATAAAGAATTTCCACTCCTAGTACTCACTGCCCATTTGTTATTGCCATAATATCAGACCTACTAAGGCTAGGGTCAAAGAAGGTGAATTTCTATAATGTGACATCTATATTATATAATAAATAATATGTTCAACAAAGAAAAAACATTTACCTGTATATGCACATATTCATATAACTGAGAAAGATCTTGACTGCAGATTCATTATAGATATGAATTCTGTCTTTTAAAAGCTCTGGAATTATCAGTAGTCAATGGATATTCAATGTACTTATCGATTGCAAATATTGAGGAAAACAAATCCAAATCAGATATAATTTTAAGCATAATTTCTTGATTGACATGCTTAATTTATCATTCTAGCTGGTCTCTGTTTTAGCTTCACTTTTAGGTAACTAAAGAAGAGTTGCTTTTCGGTAAGGAAAAAAGGCAAAATACTTATACCTGCGGCCATTTTGTAAGTGCTTTTCTTAAAGCTAGTCACTTAATTACTTGTAACCAGTGTATAGAAAACCAGTGTATAGAAAAAAAAAATTTATAATTTTTTAAGCCAGAGAGATTAACTCAGTTTGCAATTATTTAGCACTTCAGAACCAGTAAAGTTTAGGATCAATGAGGATCCTCTGACAGGGTGGTAATGTTGATCTCTGTTAGTGAAAGTCATTCTGGGTGATAGGGACCTTTCAGACCTCTCCTGGATTGATCTTTAAGGTCCTGATAACCTAACATCTCCTGACAAAATTCTATTAAGGCTCCCACTTAGGTTTTGCTCATTTTGCAAGAGAAATAAACTTGAGAAGAATCTTGTATATCCAAAAGAGGAAGCTCCTCCACTTTCTGCAGAAGAGGACCCCATGGGAAACAGGAAAAGACAAGCCTGTTGAATCTTGGGGGAGGAAGGCAAAGATGGTCTCTTTTGGAGCAGATACTGAGTTTTATCTACATTTTTACAATATGCTCATTGTTTTAGGAGTCTTAGTAACAGGAAAAGGCCATTTATTGGGGACCAAAATCTTCAGTTTATTTGTTATTGGGGGTGATGGGGAAGAAGATTGAGACTTTATCTTGAAAAATTAAATAATGCTTATAAAAATAAATCATTTTATCTTATTTGATAAAAGTTTGGACTATAATGGCAGCTACAAACCAAACTCTTAGATTAAACAATGAACAAGTGCATTGGCATGATCATGGTTCACTATAGCCTCAACCTCCTGGGCTTAGGCAATCTTCCCACCTCAGCCTCCCCAGTAGGTGGGACTACAGGCACACAACACCATGCCTGGCTAGTTTTTTAAAAAGGTTTTTGTAGAGATGGGGTCTCACCACGTTGTCCAGGCTGTTCTCAAATTCCTGGCCTCAAGACATCCGCCCACCTCAGCCCCCCAAAGTGCTAGGATTGCAGATGTGAGCTACCATGCCCAGCCTTGTCAATTATTTTCTTTTGAACTTTTTGTGGTGTCATTATTTGTTGATTTTTTTTCTTCTCCAAGTTGGCCAGATCTTCATTTGTCAGTGAGTTTGCATGGACAGGTTTGCTCTTTACATAGACTGTATTTTTGGGGTGTTTACTACATTTCATAAGCACTGAATGACCTGCAAAAGGCATTGACATGGTAAGTGGGATTAGGTCTCAGTGTTAAGCTGTGAGGGATGTTGGAGGAAGGGCTAAGTTTTTAAGTGGCTAGTTCATTGGTGACTATTTTCTTGTTATGATGATTTTGCATTGCTTTGCAACCTTGTAACTGCAATTCAGATATTGATTTCTTGCATGAAGAGGACAATTGAAATCCCTCAACTTCAGATGTAGCCTAAAACTCTTAATGAGTTGTAATGATCTTATGAGTCTAAATAGTTGCCAAAAACCATTAAGTTAAAAAAAAAAACCCACACACACATCTAACCTAAGGTAAAGAAGCAGACATCTGGTGTGTCTGGGACAGTCCGAGTTTTGGATCATCCTCATTTTCTAGAAGGCTCTTGAAGCCTGAGACTAGTCCAACCACCTGATACCATCATGAAAAAATCTTTGGCAGGGTGTAGATTGGTTAACAGTCTATCATGATTATTTTTGACCCATGGCCCCTTCCAAGGAAAAAATAATACAGAAACTTACCTGTGTCTTGATAAGGTAAAAGGAGGTTTAGATTGGAAGCCCTTGACATATGCCATAAGTAAAATGAAAAAGCCTGGCATGTTCTGCTTCTTGCACACCTCTTCCCTCACTCTTCCAAGCATAGTTCCTCAGATTTGTAATCCTGTAGGTTAACATTTAGCCTCTTGGTATCTCTAGAATACTCTTTTATTTTCTTTTTTACTCACCCACTATCATGAGATAGGATTCTCTTTCTTTGTAAATTTATAATTCAGTACTGTCATGTTCAGAGAAGCAGTCCAAGTTAGGAGACCCTGTAACACATACATAATAATAATAACATACATAATAATAATATAACATACATAATGATAATAATCGAGCCATGCATCAGGGATCATTCTAAGCACTGTTATATATTAACTCATTTGATACTTATAATAGGTAGGCACTATTATTGTACCCATTTTATAGGTAGATAATTTGAGGTACCAAGATGTTAAGTTACTTTTCTAAGGTCACACAGCTAGTAAGTGGTGTAGCCAGAGCTTCGACTCCTTGGTAGTTTGGGAGTCAGATCCTGTGCTTTGAATTACTACATTGTATTGGAAGATGTTCTGGACAAGTTGCACCTCAATCTTTAATATACTTTGGGCTCTATCTTAAAGTGTAATCATTTGGGAGGCTGAGGCAGGCAGATCACATGAGGTCAGGAGATCAGACCAGCCTGGACATAGCAAAACCCCGTCTCTACTAAAAATACAGAAATTAGCCAGGCATGGTGGCAGGGACCTGTAATCCCAGCCAATCAGGAGGCTGAGGCACAAGAATCGCTTGAACCCAGGAGGTTGGGGTTACGGTGAGCCAAGATTGCACCACTGCATTCCAGCTTGGGTGACAGCGAAACTCTGTCTCAAAAAGAAAATAATAATAAACAAACAGCAATAACAACAATAAATAAAGTGTAATCAGATACTTTGTGATTTCTCACATCTGGGCTAAGCTTTAAGAATTTTATGGAGCATGAAGCTGGCTGGGGAACAGACATCCTCCAGTCCTGAGAGCCTCCCTCTGTGTTGAAGAGCTTAGGACAGACCTGCCCAACTCATGTGCCTTGGCATATCCACTGGGAGTGGGTATAGATACAAACCCTTCTGCCCTTCTGAAGGCTGTACCTCCAGGGTCTGTGCCTCCAGGCAAGGGGCCGCAAGCCTTACGCAGCCATTAAAAACAATATTTTCTCTTCCTGTCATAATATGACAAAGTTTGGGAAGTGCTACCTTAGAGAAGTGTGGAGGAGAATATGTTTGGGTGGTCTTTGTTCTCTGCCGTTCCCTCCATGTCACAGCTGTGGCAAAGGAAAATGAAATAGATCCATCTCTGTGGACATGACATGAGCTTTCAGGTTTCCTTTCCTTACCTTGATACAGCTACTTGCTTTAATCTGAGGGTAGTGGAAAAGTCAGAAATATGGTTATTTAAGGCAGTGATTCTCAAAATGTGGCTTATAGACCTCTGGGGTCCCTGAAATCCTTTCAGGGGTCCTGGGAATCTAAATTCTTTGTAATATTTCTTGCCTTTTTCACACTGGTAGTATTTACAGTAATGATGCAAAAGCAATGATGGGTGAAACTGCTGGCACCTTAGCAAGAATCAAGGCAGTAGCACCTTTTCACTGAGCATATATTCACAGTATAAATAAATAAATAAATAACCCAGTTCCATTTAAGAATATCCTTAAATAAGCAGTAAAAATTATTTTGTGAAATCTCAACTTTGAGAACATGTCTTTTGAATATTCTTTGTGATGAAGTGGGAAGTACATGTAATAAAACACTTCTGCTCTATATCAAATATGAAGGCTGCCCTGGGGAAAAGCACGTGTATGGTTGTTTGAGTTGCAAGCTGAACTAGCCACTGTTTTCACAGAATACCATTTTCACTTGGAAGACTGAGTGACAGACAAACTATGGTTATTCAGATTTGGCAGACATTTTCTCACAATGTTTGACAGACATTTTCTTGAAAATGAATGAAATAAGACTGTCATTTCAAGGAAAACAACTGACAATATTTGTTGCCAGTGATAAAATTTGAGCAAACAAGTGAAAATTAGAATTTTGGAAAACTTGTTTCTGCCATCATGAGCTTGACAGCTTCCCAATTCTTAAACATCTCTCAGATGAGATTGATGGTGATATTAACACATGCAATGTTTTGATAATTGTATAATTAAATGTGTCAACATTTGGAAGATCTACATAACTCATTGAACCAATACTTTACAATATCCAATGCATGCTCTTACAAAATCATACATGACAGAAGATCCACTTAAAGTGTAGGAAGACTAATGGATTTTAATATAATGGAATTCAAAAAGTATACTGATATTGTTTCAGTTTTACTTTGCAACTAACATTTAAAAAATGACCTCTTTTCAAGTTAAAATTTTTTAATAGATTCTATTTTTTAGAATAGTTTTGGGCTTATAGAAAATCAAGACTCTGGTACAGAGAGTTTCCATATACCTCTTAATCTAGTTTCCCCTATTAACATCTTACATTCATAAAGTATATCTGTTACAATTAATGAACCAATATTGATACATTATTATTAACTAAAGTCTATACTTTTTTCAGATTTCCCTAGTTTTTACCTAATATCCTTTTTCTGTTCCAGAATACCACATTACTTTAGTTATGTCTCCTTAGGCTTTTCTTGGCTGTGAGAGTTTCTCACAGACTTCTTGTTTTTTATGATCTTGACAGTTTTAAGGAGTACCAGTTACGTATTTGTAAACTGTTTCTTAATTGGGATTTGTCTGACGTTTTCCTTATGATTAGACTGGAATTATGGTCTTTGGGGAATAGACCACAGAGATCAAGTACTACTTTCATCACATCATGTCAAGGATTCATACTGTCAACATGGCTTATAACTGTTGATGCTAACCTTCATCACATTTACCTGAGGTAGTGTTTGCCAGGTTTTCTTTTGCCCTACAGTTATTCTTTTTCCCCCTTTCCACCATGTACTCTTTGGCAGTAACTTCTTGTCGAGTTTTCCTATAGCATCAAAGAATATCCAAAATTATCTGATAAGGCTACTAAAATACGTTTCCCTCTTTCAACTATGTATCTGTATAAGGCTTGATTTTCTTATATACTTCAATCCAAACAACTGAGTTGCAATACATTGGTTGTAAAAATGGATATGAGAGTCCAGCTATTTTCTATTAAGCCAGATACTAAAGAGATTTACAAAAATGTAAACCAATGCCATTCTTCGTAGTTATTTTCATTTCAAAAAATAGAATTACTTTTCATAAAAATGTGATATGTGTTAATTTGATGGACTTATTATAATGGCTTTATAATTGTTACTTTAAATGAATTAATACATATTTTAAATTTTTTCTCAGTTTTAATTTCTATTACAGGAAACATTGGGAGAGATAACCCATGTAAGCAGACGTTCCTTGGTCTCTCAATAATTTTTAAAAGTGTAAAGGAGTGCTGAAGCCAAAAAGTTTGAGAACTCCTTGCTTTAGGGTTAAACTTTCATGGACCAAAAATGAAAGAATCCTACTGAAAGAAAACAAGCCAAAGCTGAATTCTAAAGGCTTAATGAGTAAACTGACTAGACCTGAATTTTCCTTATTGAAAAATACAATTTTCTGCAAACACCTGCAGAAAATTGTTTCCTCAACCGACAACCGTGCTCACAAGCAACTGTTTGCAAGAGCAGTTTGTTATTTCTGTCTTAAAAATAATGACAGGTGGCCAGGTGTGTTTGCAGAAAGTCTAGGAAGAAAAATATATCAGTTGATGCATATGCATGGGTATACGCATTGCTCACTATCAACTTCTTGTTTATTACCTTTCTTCTTTGGTTTTTAGTACTCAAGAAGTGGAAGACCATCAGATAAGTGTGTTGGCCTCCATTTGTCTATTAATCTTGATTATATCATATTAGTGTATATATTCTTAGACTTTTAAGTGTGCTACATAGTATCCCTCAGGGAGTTGTTAAGTGACATTTCCCTTCTCTTTCTTTTTTTATGCTTTATTTAGATTTATTCCAAGTGAAACCACTGGTTGGGAGCTACTTCTGGTTTGTGTCCTGCGCTTTGTTCACTCTCAGTAAATATAATACTAAAAGGATGAATAGCTTTTATCTCTACTACTTGGCCAAGAGTCAAGGCTGATGGTGTTGAGATGCCAACAACAGTAGTGATTAGCATCAGGGAAGAAGGGCATTAATCACCAGAGCTGAGGGAGCCCAGGAATCTCCTTGGCCTTTTACCTTCCCAGCAGCAAAACCACTTTTGTAGCATTGCTGATCTGTGTGTGCTCATTTTCCACATTTCCTGACCTCTAGCCTTGCCATGTCCAAATAAGGCAGCCAGCCAGCCTGGCAACAGCATAGCGACAGGGAGGGCAGAAGTTAGATTGCAAAGATCTTAATAGAGAATGGGTCAAATTCTTTTAGGGAGGAATATGAATCCAGGATGAGCCGTAAGTCTTTTGTCTGTCTTTCCCTGTCCATGTTACTAGTCAATCCTTAAACTATAGAGTCATAGTTACAGTGTTGCAAGGCACCTCAAGGGTCATTTTATCTAACCATTCAACCAACACTGAATCCTAAAAGACGCCAGTCCTCCAGTTGCCTTGTAATGCCAAATTGGGGAATGTAGTTAAATCCGTGAAAAGGAATATACGTTATGTTCAGATAGGTGCAAAATTTTACCATACACACCTAGACCTAGCCTATTTCACATGACTCCTCAGAATGATAAAGAAGGTTTTTGGAATAAAATCCCATAATCGACTTATAATTTGATTTTAAAAAGTAAGATGTATGCAAGTAACTTCTTACCTGAATTTATTTTGTTCTGATATTTTTTGTACATAAAAGAAAAAGTGAACTCTCTGTAAGACTGGAGATTGGAGGTTAGGCACGGTGGCTCACGCCTGTAATCCTAATGTACTTTGGGAGGCCGAGGCGGATGGATCATGAGGTCAAGAGATCAAGACCATCCTGGCCAACATGGTGAAACCCCATCTCTACTAAAAATACAGAAATTAGCTGGGCATGGTGGCGCATGTCTGTAGTCCTAGCTAGCTGGGAGGCTGAGGCGAGAAATCCGATGAACCTGGGAGGCGGAGTTTGCAGTGAGCCGAGATGGCTACCACTGCACTCCAGCCTGGTGGCAGAGCAGAGACTCTGTCTCAACAAAAAACAAAACAACAGACTGGAGATTGGACCGAGGGATCCATTTTCACTAATTGTTGATTGATTTGTATCTTCCAAAGAAATCACTGTATATTGGGTTAAAAGTTGTTGAGCTTTTGTTTGTGTTTGTTTGTTTTGTATTTTACTTGTTTAAAGGAAAAAAGAAATGTCTGAAAAAGAGGGTCTGGATTAGAAATTTGAAAACTATAGCCTCTTAGAATAATTGTGAATGTTTCCATGATGAAAAGGGAGTAAAGAGGGATTCAAAGAAATAAAGAGAACACCCTTCTCCTTTTTTCAGTGGCAAATTTTCTTTAATAGGACACATAGTGAGGCTGGACAGTCCTGCCCAGCTTCTGTTCCCAAACTGAGGCAAGAGCACCTTCTTAGATAATGCTAGTCAGGGCTGCAGATTTTAAGCTCTGCAAGCCCCAAGCTCCTCTGAGGGAGAAAATATGCTTTCCTTTTCTGTGAATATATTTACGTCATGTTGTTAGCTGAAGTGTTTCAAAAATATTATTTCTCCTGTAATGGGGATAAAACGCCCAGGGCTTCTCAGAGGGTCTCAATGGAAGAGTAAATGTGGCAGAAGCTGTGTACTTTCAATATATTCTCTGGCTTAGGAGTAACATTCTTTTGAGGATTGGATCTAGTAGTAGACACAAGTCCTCATGTTTGTTTTAAGGTCACTTCTACTCTAGGAAAGTATGATAAACTAATATTTAAGATTTGCCTCAGTCTTTGAGAAGAATATGTTATTCATTTGCTGAGACAATAATTTAGAAGTACAAAGATTAAGAAATATGAATTTAAAAAAAATTTTTTTTTTGGAGACAGGGTCTTGTTCTTTTGCCCAGACTGGAATTCAGTGGTGTGATCACTTCTCACTGCAGTTTTAGCCTCCCAGGCTCAAGTCGTCCTTAACACCTCAGCCTCCCGAGTCGATTGGACTACAGGTGTACACCACCATGCCCAGCTAATTTTAGTATTTTTTGTAGAGACATTGAGTCAGGTAAAAGATTTTGAGAAAAAACTAGAAAGAAGCAAAGGAGCCATAATAGCTTAAGAATTATAAGATTTTCACATATTTTAGGGTTAAATATTACTTCATTCTTTTCTTTTTTATTGTTAATCAAAAAATATATGCTATGTAAGATCCAACTCTCCAAGATTACTGCATTGACTTAACAGTCAACAACTATTTCTTTTCCTTTTTCTTTTCTTTTCTTTTCTTTTTTTTTGAGACACAGTCTCGTCCTGTCGCCCAGGCTGGAGTGCAGTGGCACGATCTGGCTCACTGCAACCTCTGCTCTGGATTCAAGCGATTCTTGTGCCTTGGCCTCCTGAATAGCTGGAATTACAGACGCAACCCACCACACCCAGCTAATTTTTGTATTTTTAGTAGAGACGGGGTTTCACCATGTTGGCCAGGTTGGTCTCGAACTCCTGACCTCAAGTGACCCACCCACCTTAGCCCTTCAAAGTGTTGGGATTACAGGCGCAAGCCACCATTCCCAGCCAGTCAGCAACTGTTTCTTAACTACTTCTATATCTGCATGCCTATGTTATAAGGAATATAAAAGTGTATAAGAAGTTTCTTTCAAAGAGTTTACAGTATTGTAAAGGAAGTAACATGAACCAAATATTTTACAGTGTAGCAGAGTAGAAAGAGGCCCAACTGAGTCACGAGATATCAATTCCAGTCGTTACTCAAATACCATTTAGCTGACACTGGGCCCTGTGGCACACACTTGGAGTCCCAGCTACTTGGGAGGTTCGGCAGGAGGATCACTTGAGTCCAGGAGTTCTTGGCCATCCTGTGCTATGATCATGTCTGAGGATAGTCACGGTACTCCAGCCTGGGCAAAATAGCAAGACTCTGACTCCCCATCAAAAAGATACCATTTAGCTGAGTTGCCTTAGGCAGATCACTTAACCACTTCACCATTCTGGGTCCAAGTTCCTCACTTGTGAAATGCATGATATGATCAGCACATTTTTCTCATTCCTTTTATTTTATTTCATTTTATTTTTGTACCATCAGTTTTGATGAATACTGATCTGTCATTCCTTTTAGCTGTAACAGTCTACTTTAAGGAGCTGTGCTCACTAGTTAACTACATATATTAGGAGTGTATCAGTAGTTCAAAGGAAGGATGCTAAGGGTTGGAAAGGCTCCAACAAGATAGGAGATTTAAAGAGGAAATTGACCTTGATCTGGCAAGGTGAGCAGAATTTAGATGAATAGAGTAAAAGTATTCAACCATAATCGGAAGCCAAGCATCACATGTTTTGGGGAGACAGACAGATGCCTAATGAGAGCAGAGTGCATGTTGGGGAGAAAAGGGAAATGAAGATGAAACAGATCTCAGGCAGATTCTACCATAAAAACCAGGTAGAGAAATAGAGTCTTCTTACCGTCATCCAGAGAGTCATTTTAGGTTTTGAGCAGGAACATGGTACCTAGAGTAATGTTTTAGGAAGATGAATGGGGCAGAATACTCTGGGAGAAGTTATAACTTTCACCAGCACATCCAATGGGCCAGCAAATAGTATCTCCTCTTGGGAAGGTCCTTCTTTCCAGAAGGAAACTTGGTTACATAAACTAACATGCTAGATATTTGTTTTTTCCCTTATGCAGGGTAACAGACAAGTCCTACCCTTTTAATATTTTATCGTACTTCTCCCTAATCACCCACAAATATTTACAGGATACTTAATAGAAAGCTGGCATATTTCTAGGAACTATATTGGGTACCAAGATAAGTAATAGTCTCCAATTTTACGGAGTCTTAATTTAGAAGAGAAAATGAGATCAGTACATCGATCACTAGAATGTGAGGCAGATTATAATTAGTACTACAGGATCAGTATGACCAGAATGCTGTGGATGATCGAAGTGGAACTGGGCCTTGAAGGCTGGAAGGTTGAGATTCTGTTGGTGCAAAGGTTGGGGGGAGTATGAGGTGGTAGCTGTTTGGTTTTTCCTAAGCAAAGGAGGTCATGGGGCAATCTTTATGATCTCTTCCTTCTCTGAAGTTTTATGTTTCTGTGAAAAATGGAGTTGGGGCCAGGCATGGTGGCTCATGCCTGCAGTCCTAGCACTTTAGGAGACCGAGGTGGGTGGAGTGCCTGAGCTCAGGAATTTGAGTCCAGCCTGGCCAACATGGTAAAACCCCATCTCTGCTAAAATACCAAAGAAAAAAACTAGCTGGGTGTGATGGCACACATCTGTAATCCCTGCTACTCCAGAGGCTGAGGCATGAGAATGGCTTGAACCCGGGAGACCAAGATTGCACCACTGCATTCCAGCCTGGGCAACAGAGCGAGATTCTGTCTCCGGGAAATACAAACAATCAATTAAAAACAGAGTTGGAGACTACATAGTGTATTCAGAGAACTACAGACTCAGGAAGGTTCTACTTCCATTTATGGCAGAGTAACTCCTTTTGATCAAATTATCTATTGATCACATCTGCAAACTCTGGACAAAAATCTAAAAAATAACAGTCTAGAAGGCACTGCTTATCAAAAGCAGGGAAAAAGTGCAGCACAGTCAACACTTGGAAGAAAAGATTAATACTGGTGAATTTCTCATTTTTATAGTTTTTTTCCTGAAGGCAGATCACAGTTGGTCTTATGCGGACGTCTAAAACTCAGTAGAAACCTGCAGGTTTCAGCTTGAAAAACCAGAGAAAAGCAAATCAGTGACCATACCAGCTGGAATGTATAAGAAAAAATTTGGGAAAGGAGAGAACCACAAAGGAATAGCCTGAATTTTTCCCTATAAACTCTGCCCAAATTTTGGGCTGACCTATGAAATATACATGCACAGCTAAGCCAAAATAAATAAATAAATAAATAAACTGAAAGGAGACTTTTGCTGCTATCCATCACAGAGAAGACAGAGTTTGGAGTTTGAGGCTAACCAAGTTAATTACCTGCTAACATAGCAAAAACAACAAAAAAATCAATATACTTAAGAATCCCAAGCCTCCACAACCTGTCATACACAAATATCCAGAATACAGCCTCGAATTACCATGCCCTTCATCAGGGCATGTGGCTGGGCAGAGTATGGACTGCAGTTCAGCTCCTAATTGCCCCCTTGAAGAGGGGCACAAACCAGGTATACTTGAGAGATTGCACAGGACAAGATAAATAGAAGAGAAATCAGAGGATTGGTCATGGAGGAGGTCAGGGATGAGGACAAGCCACCTAGGGCTCCAACGGTTTCAGTCTGGATGACCAGAGAAATGGCAGGACCCTTAACATACAAATCAAAATACTAGAGGTAGGAGAACAGGGCTTACAAACAGTTGGAAATTTAGGACTGAAGATAAAGATCTAGAAGTCTTTTATAAAGATGTGTTAGTTTGGAGCCTAAAGAAGTCAATGACATCATCTGAACTGACATAGAAAAAGGAAGAGATGAGGGTGTGGGTGGGGTTGAAAATTATGTTTTCACTAGATTCAATGGAAGGAAACAGAGCCAGAGGACTAGTATAGTTTAATCAAAGGCACAGGAAAAACAATACAAATTCCTCACTATTTTACTGAAGACTTTTAAAACATAGAAGTAATTTACTAGGCTGGGTGCGGTGGTTCACACCTGTAATCCCAGCACTTTGGGAGGCTGAGGAGGGCGGATCACGAGGTCAAGAGATCAAGATCATCCTGGCCAACATCCCTACTAAAAATACAAAAATTAGCTGGGCATGGTGGCACACGCCTGTAATCCCAGCTACTTAGGAGGCTAAGGCAGGAGAATCACTTGAACCTGGCAGGTAGAGGTTGTAGTGAGCTACAATTATGCCACTGCACTCCAGTCTGGTGACAGAATGAGACTTTGTCTCAAAAAAAAAAAAAAAAAAAGTAATTTACTAAATTGGTAATATCTTAGGGTTTGTATGTACTTTATAGAAGGTCTTAATATAATAAGCCACTATCATAAGGTTACTAATAACCCAATCTTACTGCTTTTCAGCCTTAGCATATGTGAAAAACTGTAAGTTGTAAATTACTATACACATTTACTTGTGAATATAAAATTCATCTTGCATGCATTTTTGTATCATCAATTTCTTTCCTGAACTTTCTGCATTGTCTCCCTATCATGTCCTATATAAATCCAAATAGTTATATAGTCACATCATCCAAACTGCAGCATTTGCAATGCACTTCTTAATCTCCCCCTTCACTGCTTTTCTAAAGCCAAGAATGTTTTGTCTTTCTCAGACTACTTTTTCCTTTATGCCAAATTCCATTCAATTTCGTGTTCATGAAATAGATTTCTACTTCCCTCCACTGGGCTATTTCCCTCTGTTGAAAACCCACCTTCTCTAAGAATATCTCTCCCTACTGACAGATGCTCAGTATATGTACTTAGTAACTAACAAAATCAAAAGAGGCACTGCTATTTATTATCTGAAGTTCTTACTGACATTTTATTTCCCTGATTCTCTTTTGCCTCCTGTTTAACTAAAAGCGGATGAAATAAGCTTTAATCAGAAATAGAATAATTTGCCAGGCGCGGTGGCTCAAGCCTGTAATCCCAGCACTTTGGGAGGCCGAGGCGGGTGGATCACGAGGTCAAGAGATCAAGACCACCCTGGTCAACATGGTGAAACCCCGTCTCTACTAAAACTACAAAAAATTAGCTGGGCATGGTGGCGCGTGCCTGTAGTCCCAGCTACTCAGGAGGCTGAGGCAGGAGAATTGCCTGAA
>NW_016107475.1:250752-257958 GCF_001604975.1 Cebus imitator | reverse complement strand
TGTCTTATCTGATTCCAAAAAGTATTTGATATGTGTGTATATACACACACACACAACCATATACACACAGAATTAATTTTTTTAAATCAGGGCAAAGGGAAATTAATGAATACTTAAGCTGAAAGACAGAAAAAGTTAATATACATAAATCTACGTCATAAACTTCTACATAGTTCTTAAAATTGAACAATTAAATCAACACTCAGCCTCTATCAGCCAAAGAGGGGAAAGATATTCAGTAAGTTGGAAGATAAAAACAAACCAGCTACTCAGAAGAAGTGATGATTTTTGCTGGTACTTGGATTTTTCGTAAACGGACTTCTGAAAGATCCCAGCAGACATTTCCTCAGCACCATTCCTGCCGCAAACATGCTTGTATCCGACAGATTATTATATCCTAGCTGGGAATATAATGACAAAGTAAAGTTTAATAAAATTAGTTCTATAAGGGCCAAAAAGTGCTTTACAGCTAAGCTTTTTCTTTATCTGGCTTGATCCAGAAAAATAATTTTAAATGTTTAGAGATTGGATAGATGCATGTTGTTCCAACCTTTCATGGATGTTTTTATCTTTTAATAAAATGTGGGCAGCAGATAATTCAAGGTTGTCTTTCAGCAAGAAGATGCAGTGAATAATTCCATCGGTCTTACTCATAGTTCCAGCAGCACAGAGAGGTATTCAGTCTTGGCTCTGATTCACTTTTTAATATCTTTCGAATATGAATTAGCATTTAAACTGAGTGTTTCCATGATTTGGAAAGCAGAAGAGTGGGAGGAAGAAAGCAACTCTTTGATATCCACTTCTTTTCCAGTGCTGATTAGGCTTTTCAAATATCCAAGCCTGAGAGAATTCTGTTTCTTTCCAATGGACTCACAAAGAAAGCAAAACAAACAAAAACAACAGCAAAAAAAAAAAAAAAACTGAGTGAAGTGGCTCATACCTGTAACCCCAGCACTTTGGGAGGCAGTGGATCAGCTGAGGTCAAGAATTCGAAACCAGCCTGGCCAACATGGTGAAAAAAAAAAAAAAAAAAAAAAAAAACAAAAAAAAAAAAAAAAAAAAAAAAAAAAAAAAAAAAAAAAAAAAAAAGTAATAAAACCTCTGCATTTACAAGACTTTAACATGTTCAGAAGTTACAGTTCTCAAATTTAAAATAACTTCTTAGCTATTTTAAAGCCTTTTCTACTTTTTGGGATCTTAAGTATCTCTTTTTGTGCTACTTAGCTCTGATTTCCAAAGGAAAAAGTTAATATTGGTTTGCCTTGCATGTTACATGCACATGCAAGACCGGTGTCAGCGAGTCTATAACCTGACCTTGCACTGTGCAGCTAATCTTTCCCATTTCTTTTGGGTAGATCTCAAAGCCAGACAAATTTACAAGTCGTTCCTCCCACGGAGATGTAGCAAATGCTGCCCTCTACCGAGGGTACAATCAGGATGGCTTGATTATGTTAATGATTAAGCACTGAATTCAATGATTATAGTAGAATAATGCTGTTACTAATTACTTCATCATTATTGTATACTTTCTTATTAAAACCCTTATATTCAAAAAGAGAACACAAAAGAGGTGGAAACATTTCAGCCTTGGCCATCGTCACTTAATACATTCTGTGGTCTGGACAATCAGATATCACAACACTGTGTCTTTCATGATAATGTTTAAATTTCCTTTTGTTTTGAACTAGCTAGGAACATACCTTTTCCAGTGGGAAATTAGAAGGAGTTGCTACAGTGTTATTTTAATAAAGGAGCTTGTGAAATAATTCTAGCAACAGTTGGGCTACTTTTCTTCCCCTTGCCAGTATTTTTTATTTTTATTTTTTTGCTATGTACTGGATTGCTAATATTCAGAGCAATTTCACAGGACTGTGCAGCTACAATAAATTTTTTCTTTGTTCTTTATGATCTTGAAGGATGAATTGTACATGTCTAACAATAGAAGATCATGTTAAAGTAAACACCTTTTAACAAAAGCTTCTTAAAGAAATATTAAACAACCAATCAAATAATTATACACACACACAGAGAGAGAGAGAGAGAGAGAGAGACACTTGTAATGGTATGTTTTTAAAAAATGTTACCTTATCTATGTTCCTGGATCTGGAGAATATGGGTTCTTGTGCTGTTCCTGTTTTTCTAGAGCCAGGTTTGCTTAGGATTGGCCTGAAGCTAAGCAGATTCTAGGGAGCCATGAGAATCAAAACCTAGTGATCCAAAGTGTTCCCACAGCTTTTAATAAACTCCAAAGCTTAAACCTCTGGTTTTTAAAATTCAGAAACCTTAGATACTGTGAGAACTAGGAGGAGAGGTGAGCCAGGCTAAATCATTTAGTGGTGAAGACAGCTTCCAGGACATGGTGAGCCAAAGTCTGTGAAGGCCCATTTCTTCCAGGCTCACAAACCAAAGCAGCAGCCTTGTTCTTCACAGGCCTCTTCTGCCTTCTGACTGCCCTTCACACTAGAGTTAAACTGAAAACTTAGGCTGAATAAAGTAGCTAGGCAAGACTTTCTAACTCTAGAAATATGGGGTGGGGGGGGTCTTTCTGAATGGGAGCTCTGAGCTACACTAGCTCATTTGCTATTGTTAATTCTGTTGTATGGTTGAACCCAGTTCATCCCATTTCCAAAAGGAGTAACTTGACTTGTAGGTTTTAGATGTCTACCAAACAACAGATGCCAGGTAATTAACAAGGTATAGTCTGGCTCATTCAATCCCAAGTGGTTAGTACAACCTGTTCTGCTAATTTTTACCATCTCGTGGATATGCTTTTGCAGTTGTTACGTATTGCCTTGGAGTTGTATTGATGCTTACATTTAGTGATGCTCATTAATAATGATGATGATGATACTAAATTAGGTTGCTTTCCTACTTCTTCATCTTCTTTTTCTTTTCATTTGTTTTTGAGACAGTTTCACTGTCACCCAGGCTGGAGTGCAGTGGCCTGATCTCAGCTCACTGCAACCTCCGCCCTTCAGGTTCAAGCGATTCTTGTGCCTCAGCCTCCTGAGTAGCTACAGGCCTGTTGCCACCATGCCCGGCTAATTTTTGTATTTTAGTAGAGATGGGGTTTCATCATGTTGGCTGGGCTGGTCTCTAGCTCAAGCAATCCACCTGCCTCAGCCGCCCAAACTGCTGGGATTACAGGCGTGAGTCACCGGGCCCGGTCTCACATTTTCATTTTGATTTTCTGTTTTTAGGATCATTGTTTCCATCCCCACTTCCCCTGGCCCTTCTGCCCTAGTGAGTCCAGCACAGTGCTTTTCAAATGGTAGATCTGATTTGATAGACCTGGCTTCGTGTAGCTTGTGTCTTGAGAAAATTGTCAGTTCTAGGACCCCCAGAATTAGACATCTCCAGAATTTGGAGATCTTTTGATTATATACACAAAGCTGGTCAAGTAGAGTAGAGGAGGGGTGTGCCCTCCTCTAGTTTGTCACATTGATTTTTGGTTAAGTCATTGTTTCTACAAGCTCTCTGTTAAATTAAAATATGTTCCCCCCGCACCCCCCGCAAAAAAAAAAAAATACTGTTTTAACCATTAAAAGGAGTTAGAGAATTTAGCAAAGATCTGGTAGATTTAGGTAGAACCAGCCTCCTGCCGTTGAGACTGTGCAAATCACATGGCAAAACTTTCCCTCAGCACTCCAGAGAACACCCTGTGAAGTAGAATGTGTTAAGAATTGTTGATATTTTTTAGAATAGTGAGATATTTCCCAGCTGGGTGTTTGGACTTCATATTCATGAGCTTTCTCATATTAAGGTGCCATATGAATCTTGGGAAATTATTTACTCTGCAAATACACACATTCCAGTGCTCTCTCTTTCTTTCTTTTTTTTCATGGAGTCTTGCTCTGTCGCCCAGGCTGGAGGCTGGAGTGCAGTGGCACCATCTCGGTTCACTGCAACCTCCACCTCTCCTGTTCCAGTGATTCTCCTGCCTCAGCCTCCCGAGTAGCTGGGATTACAGGCATGCACCACCATGCCCAGCTAAATTTTTTTTTGTATTTTTAGTAAAGACAGGGTTTCACTATGTTGGCCAGGCTGGTCTCAAACTCCTGACCTCAAGTAATCCACTCACGTTGGCCTCCAAAAGTGCTGGGATTAAAAGCATGAGCCAGGACTGCCAGCCTTGTTTTTCTAATTATTGAATTTATTATTTTGGAATTTGGCACATAAAAATAGTCTTAACATCAATTCATATGGTATTTTCAGTTTGTTTTGAAAAGGATACATTCATCCTAATTCCAATCAAGCATTTATTTTCTATTAAAAGGTACTTTTCTTTAAGATATTATTGTCATTGCTATGTAAATAAAGTAAGATGTCATGCATGTTTGTTTAATAAAGAGCTATCAGCGTATTTCTACAAAGGGTTTGTAAGGAGGAGACTATACAGATAAAGAGTAACCCTTAGGACAGTATAATATAGATAGAGCTTGAAATCATAATCGTCCTACTTCAGCTGAAATAATGGTAGCAGAGCAACCATTAGCGAGGCGGAGAAAAAAGCAGCTCAAGCTGACAGCTCATTTGGGTGTACTGAAGTGGATCATTGTAGGGCAGAAGGTGGTCTGGTGGTAATGCTTGTGCATTTCACATTGGTGTGGGATTGAGAAAATTCCCACTCCTGGCACCAGGGTCAATACCAAAGCAGACAACTGGGTCATTTCTCATACAGGAGAAAAAAGACAGTAAGCAAGCTCTTCATTTTTAAAAGTTTGTTAGAGAAACTGGGCTACATATAATCCAGCTGTATATGCTTGGTAATTAAGGAAAACAAATACTCTTCGCAAACTCATTATAGATTTAAAGTTCTCTAAGTTTTCATCAGGTTTCCACAGAAACAGAGTTTGAAACAATGGTAGAGAATGCACAAACCATCAGATAAGTGGATCTTAATTGTTCCTGTTAAGAAAATTATTCAGATAACCAGCCACATCAAAGACTATTAAACTTTTTAATTGCTCAGGTAGAAAGATGGAGAATGTCATCATTATCCATCATAAGAAGAATCAGCCTTAGATAAAGCTACTTGAATTTTGAGCTAGAATAACACTCAAGGGTGCTACTAACTGAAGTGCCATTTAGTACTCAGAAGTAATCATATGCTTTAATTATTCATAGGGCACAATGCATGACTTCACAATACTAATTATGGTTTCAAAAAGTGTATTATGCTATGGTTTAGTTACATAGGAGGATCAACTAATGCAAAACAAAAGTATAAATATTTGCAACTGCCATAGATATACTGTGCATGGAATTTAGTTGTATTTTAGTGTGGTCAAAGGAATAGTGAAATGTCTTTTCTCTGTGTTTTGCAAAGTTCTTGTAGGATTTAATACAATGCCTCATATTTATTAAGCATTCAGTAGTTATAATTGATTTTGAAGACCTGGTATTAGTGTCTTTCTTTATTCATTAATTATATATTATGCAAAACTCTGTTCCCTGGTCTGTGCGAGGTGCTGGGGACACTGAGGTGAATAGGACTCCCTGTCTTGCACAGTGAAGTAAATGAGGGTGGCAACAGCAAATGTAAATGGCATTCTGGCTCCCCAAGGTCTTTAGTATATGCTTTGGGTTGAATATTTTACATAACATTCAACCCCATTTTTATGGCGTAGTGTAAAACTTTATACCACGCCATAAAAATTCCAAAATTGATTATAAAAATAAATGAACATAAATGATGATATATGTGTTTAAGTATACTTATCAATTATGCAAAACTAATTCTTTTTTTTTTTTTTTTTTGAGATGGAGTCTCACCAGGCTGAAGTGCAGTGGCATGAGTAGCTGGGACTACAGGCACGTGTCGCCAGGCTCGGCTGATTTTTTGTATTTTAGTAGAGACAGGGTTTCACGATGTTGTCCAGGATGGTCTCAATCTCCTGCCCTCGTGATCCACCTGCTTCAGCCTCCCAAAGTGCTGGGATTACAAGCGTGAGCCACCGCACCTGGCCACAAAACTAATCCTTAAGTATAAAAGCTGGATCATATTTTTCTAGAGGGGCCAGACTTGCTGATGACTTAAAATATAAGCTTTCACTAGTAAATCTCTGTAGCAAGTATAGTGTTTTTGTTAGCTCTTGCTGCATAATAAATCACCCCAAAATTCAGTCACATAAACTGAGTAACAATAAGCATTTGTTATTACGCTCTAGTCTACAGGCTATCGGGGGAGTTCTTTGGATCTCTGTTGGGTTCATGTGTGCCTCTGCAGTCAGTTTGCTGCTCTGGGCTAGGCTCTCTCATCTGTGTGGGGCCAGCTAGCTGTATGCTAGCCTAGGATGCTCTCTCCGCTTAGACAATTAGCTGCTCTTCTTGTATTCGCTCCTCCTCCAGCAGGCTAGCCGAGGTATTGCAGAATAGTGAACAGAAGCATGCAAAGCCTCTTGAGACCTAAGTTCAGAACTTGAAAACTGTAACTTTCTGTTGGCCACGGTAAAGAGTTGAGGAAATAGATTGCATGTCTCCATGCGAGACCTGGAAAGTTGCAATCCAAAGGATATGGACAAGGAGGCAAGAACAATTGCAGCCATTACTATAATCAGATAACCCACCTGCCCCACGTAGGCCTTCTTCAATTCTCCAATGGGTTTTAAATTATCGTAATTTTCTACAGAGTTTTTTAGTTAATCCAGCTAAACATTTTTAAATAACCGAAACGTCTTTAAATAATGAATGATCAGGAACGAAAGGGTGAGTGGCAACATTTGTATTTAAATCAGTATTGGTCACATTGATCAAGATGTCACATATCAAAAATCCTTTGTGTGGTACATAGGGTTATATAAGATGATTTGGCAGCATCGACTATACAATTTACAGAAATATAGTGAATGTTGAAAACATTGTTGTTTGTATAATCATGAGAAGAAAAATAAACTTACAAAGGTATTTTGAAATATATCGGCCGGGCACAGTGGTTCGTTCCTGTAATCCCAGCACTTTGGAAGGTTGAGACAGGCAGATCATCTGAGATCAGGAGTTCAAGACCATCCTGACCAACATGGTAAAACCCTGTCTCTACTAAAAATACAAAAATTAGCCAGATGTGTGGCATGTGCCTGTAATCCCAGCTACTTGGAAGGGTGAGGCAGGAGAATCACTTGAACCTGGGAGATGGAGGCTGCAATGAGCCAAGATTGCACCACTGCACTCCAGCTCGGGTGACAAAGCAAGACTCTGTCTCAAAAA
>NW_016107475.1:227801-250212 GCF_001604975.1 Cebus imitator | reverse complement strand
TAGTAGAGACGGGGTTTCACCATGTTGACCAGGATGGTCTTGATCTCTTGACCTCGTGATCCACCCGCCTCGGCCTCCCAAAGTGCTGGGATTACAGGTATGAGCCACCATGCCCAGCCCATAAACATAACTTTTTAAAAGTCAGTTTTGATACTTAAATGGAATAAATGCAATTCCTGATTAAAACTTTTAAAATGATAATCCAGGCCAGGCATGATGGCTCAGACCTCATCTCTACCAAAAAAAAAAAAAAAAAAAAAAAAAAAAAGCTGGGTATGGTGAGGTGCACTTATAGTTCCTGCTACTCAGGAGGCTAAGGTGGGAGGATCATTTGAGCCCAGGAGGTCAAGGCTGCATGCAGTGAGCCCAGATCACACCACTGAACTCCAGTCTGGGCAAAAAGCTAGATCCTGTCTGTGCCCCCCACAAAAAAAAATCTGAAGAAAATTTGAAGAGAAATTTTTAAAATAATAATAGATTCGGGGGTATTGCGCAGGTTTGTTACATGGGTATGTTGTATAATGCTGGGGTTTGGGCCGCTAGGGTGCTCGTTATCTGAATAGTGAACATGGTGACCAATAGGTAATTTTTCCAACCTTTCCCCCCTTCTCTTGCTTCCCCCATTTTGGGGTCCCCAGTATCTATTTTTTCCATCTTTATGTCCATGTGTAGGCATCGTTTAGCTCTCATTTACAAGTTAGAACATACAGTATTTGGTTTTCTGTTTCTGTATTAATTTGTTCAGGATAATGGCCTTCAGCTGCATCCATGTTGCTGAAAAGAACATGATTTCATTATTTTTATGGCTGTGTAGTATTCCATGGTGTGTGTGTATATATATGTGTGTGTGTGTATATGTGCGTGTGTTTGTGTGATTGTGTATACATGTGTGTATATTATATATATATATATATATATATATATATACCACATTTTCTTTATCCAGTCCACTATTGATGGACACTTAGATTGCTTCCATGCCTTTGTTGTTGTGAATAGTGCTGTTACAAACATTTGAGTGCAGGTGTCTTTTTGATAAAACAATTCCTTTTCCTTTGGGTAGATACCCAGTAGTGGGATTGCTGGGTTGAATGATAGTTCTATTTTTAGTTCTTTGAAAAATCTCTATACTGTTTTCCATGGGGGTTAAACTAATTTACATTCCCACCAATAGTGTATAAGCATTCCCTTTTCTCCACATTCCTCGCCAACATCTCCTATTTTTTGACTTTTTAGTAACAGTCATTCTGACTGGTGCGAGATGATAGCTCATTGTGGTTTTAATTTGCGTTTCTCTGATGATTAATGTTGTTGGGCATATTTTCGTATCTTTGTTGACCACTTGTATTTCTTGTTTGAGAGGCATCTGTTCATGTTTTTTGCCCACTTTGAAGATAAATTTTTGATAGTTCCCATCTGTGAACAAGAATCCTCATTTATACAAGGAAACATTAAGTTGTTTTGTATTTTCAGTAATGGTCGGCTCTCTGTAATTTTTGGTTAGGGCAATGAAGGAAGCTAGATGAAATTAGTAGTAGGATAGGCTAACTGCTGAAACAACCCCTAAATTAGAGGGTTAATGAATAAACATGTATTTCTTGATCATATTACCATCCAATGTAGGCTGACAGGAAATGTAGCTCCATGCAGTCCTTCATGGACTCAGACTTCATCTCTCCTTTAAGTCCTTAGAGTCCTCTCTATTCAGCCAGCAGATGAAGAAAAGAAGGAAGATTCTGTATAGAATGTTTTCATGGACTAGTCCTAGAAGTGATCATATTACTTTCTCTCTCATTCCCTGGTCTGAACTTGATCACACAGCCACACTTAAATCCAAGGGAGGCTGGGCAATAATGCACCCTGGAGATATTGCTGGCTTGGTTCCAGACCACTGAAACCAATGAGTCTCAGGAATTTTTTGGTTTCCCAGTACATATAAAAGTTATGTTTATACTGTAGTCTATTAAGTGTACAATAGCATTATGTCAAAAGAATACATACCTTAATTTAAAAATGCTTTATTACTAAAAAATGCTAACAATCATTTAAGCCTTCAGTGAGGTGTAAGGTTTTGCTGGTATAGGCCCTTCTTGCCTCAGTGTTTTGTTTTACCCAGACTGAATCTCACTCTGTCGCCCAGACTGGAGTGCAGTGGTGCAGTCTCAGCTCACTGCAACATCTGCCTCCCAGGTTCAAGCCTTTCTCCTACCTCAGACTCCTGTGTAGCTGGGATTACAGGTGCACACCACCATGCCCGGTTTTGTATTTTCAGTAGAGATGGGGTTTTCCCATGTTGACTAGGCTGGTCACAAGTGATGTACCCACCTCAGCCTCCCAAAGTGCTGGAATTATAGGCATGAGCCACCACACCCAGCCTCTTGCCTCAATGTTGATACTGTTGACTGATCTTGTTGGTGATTGCTGAAGGTTAGGATGACTGTGACAATTTCTTAAGACAATGAACTTTGCTGTATAACAGACTCTTCCTTTCACAAAAGATTACTTTGCAGCAAGTGATGCTGTTGGATAGCAGTTACTCACAGCAGAACTTCTTTTGAAATTGGAGTTAGTCCTCTCAAACCCTGCCACTGCTTTAACAACTAAGTTTATATAACAGTCTAAATCCTTTGTTGTCCTTTCAACAGTGTTCACACCATCTTCATAAGGAATAGATCCCATCTCAAGAAACCACTTTCAGGCCGGGCGCGGTGGCTCAAGCCTGTAATCCCAGCACTTTGGGAGGCCGAGGCGGGTGGATCACGAGGTCAAGAGATCGAGATCATCCTGGTGAACATGGTGAAACCCCGTCTCTACTAAAAATACAGAAAATTAGCTGGGCATGGTGGTGCGTGCCTGTAATCCCAGCTACTCAGGAGGCTGAGGCAGGAGAATTGCCTGAACCCAGGAGGCGGAGGTTGCGGTGAGCCGAGATAGCGCCGTTGCACTCCAGCCTGGGTAACATAAGTGAAACTCCGTCTCAAAAAAAAAAAAAAAAAAAAGAAACCACTTTCTTTCTTGTCCATGAGAAGCAACTCCTTATCAGTTCAAGTTTGATCATGAGATTGCAGCAATTCAGCCATATCTTCAGGCTCCACTTCTAATTTTAGTTCTCTTGCTATTTCTACCACATCTGTAGTTATTTCCTCTTGAACCTCTCCAAGCCATCCATGAAAGTTGGAATCCTCTTCATCCAAAGTCCTGTTAATGTTGTTATTTTGACCTCCCATGAAGCACTAATGTTCTTCATGGTATCTAGAATGATGAATCCTTTCCATAAAGTTTTTAATTAACTTAGCCCAGATCCATCAAAGAATCACTACAGATGTGACAGCTGTGGCCTTATAAAATGTATTTCTTAAATAATTAGGCTTGAAAGTCTAAATTTCTTCTTGATTCATGGACTACAGCATGGATGTTGTGTTAACAGTCATGAAAACAACATTCATCTCTTTGTCTAGTTCCACCAGAGCTCTTGGGTGACCAAGTGCATTGTCAATGAGCAGTAATCTTTTGAAAGAAGTCTTTTTTTCTGGGCAGTAGGTCTTAAAGGAGGCTCAAAATACATAGTAAACCATGCTATAAAAAGATCTGCTGTCATCTAGGCTTTGTTCTATTTTTAGAGCACAGGCAGAGTAGATTTAGCATCATTCTTTTTTTTTTTTAAAGATGGAGTGTCACCGTGATGGCCAGGCTGGTCTTGAACTCCTGACCTCAGGTGATCCACCCACCTTGGCCTCCCAAAGTGCTAGGATTACAGGCGTGAGCCACTGTGCCCAGCCGATTTAGCATCATTCTTAAGGGCCCTAGGATTTTCAGAATGGTAAAGAGCATTGGCTTCAACTTAAAGTCACCAGCTACATTAGCCCCTAGCAAGAGAGTCAGTTTATGCTTTTGAAGCGTTGAAGCCAGGCATTGACTTCTCTCTAACTGAAAGTCACAGAGGGCATCTTCTTCTGATTGATCTGCATTGAAAATCTGTTGTTTAGTGTAGCTGCCTTCATAAATGATCTTAACTAGATCATGCTGTAGCTTCTACATCAGCATTTGCTGCTTCACCTTAAACTTATGTTACGGAGATGGCTTTTTTGCTTAAACCTCATGAACAAACCTCTGCTAGTTTCCAATTTTTTTTTCTGCAGCTTCCTTACCTCTTTCAATCTTCATGTAATTGAAGAGAGTTAGGGCCTTGCTCTATGTTACGCTTTGGCTTAAGGAAGCATTGTGGCTGGTCTGATCTTCTATCTAGACCACTTAGACTTTCTCCAGATCAACAATAACGCTGTTTGGCTTTCTTATCATTTGTGTGTTCACTGGAGTAGCACTTTTTATTTCCTTCAAGAAATTTGCCTTTTCATTCACAACTTGGCTAACTGTTTGGCTCAAGAGGCCTAGCTTTTGGCCTGTCTTGACTTTTCACATGCCTTCCTCACTAGACATAATCATTTCTAGCTTTAGCTTTCACATGAGAGATGTGTGACTCATCCTTCCACTTGAACATGGAGGCCATTGTAATGTTATTAATTGACCTAATTTTAACATTGTTGTATCTCAGGGAATAGGGAAGCCTAAGGAGAGGGAGAGAAATGGGGGAACAGCTAGTGGTGGAACAGGGAGTACACACAAAATGTATCAATTAAGTCCACCATCTTATAAGGGTGTGGTTCATGGCACCCCAAAGCAATTATAACCGTAACCTCAAAGATCAGTGATCCCAGATCACCATACCAGATATAATGATAATGAAAAAGTTTGACATACTGTGGTGATTACCAAAATGTGATGCAGAGACATGAAGTGAGCACATGCTATTGAAAAATGTCACCAATAGACTTGCTTGATGCAGAGTTGCCACAAATCTTCAATTTGTAAACAAAACAGAAGTATCTTCAGAACACAGTAAAATGAAGCACAATAAAATGAAGTGTGCCTGTAGTCTATCTGTGTGCCCAGAAAGAAGAGAAAAACATGGATATTGGTATGCACTAACAATCTTGTTTTCAAAATGAAGTGAGCTGAGCTTACGTTTGGCAGCCTTATTGGGTTAGTGGGACAAAAGTCAGAGACTAGGACCATCCAAGGATGGGAATCTTCTTAACTCGCTATCTCCCTGACTTTGGATAAAGTCCTGAGTAGATTTTATCCTGAAGTCCTGAAGGACTGCACCTAGGAATTAGCATAAAACAGAAATAAGCCAGCCCCCTCGTGGACTTTTGCCAGATTTTGAGCTGAACTTAAAACTTTAAGTCCTGAACTTGGATTTTTTTCTGTACATATTTTTTTCAAAGATAAAATCCAGCATGTACAAAGATAACTAGGCATATGAGGAGACAAGATGCTATGAATGAGAACAAACAAAAACAATAGACAATAAAATTAGGAACTCCAGATATTGGAATTATGAGTCCATATTTTAAACAACTAGGCTTACATATTTAAAGAGTTTAAAAAAAGACTGGGCTTGGAACTGGGCTTCAGAAGGGATCTAGAGATAATCAAAAGAGACATCTCAACTTTGAAAAAGAATCAGTGGAAATTCTAGAGCTACAAAGTACAATAACCAAAATTAAGGGCTCAAGGGATTAGTTTAAGAGCAGATTAAACACAGCTAAGGAGAAGCACAGTGGATCAGAAAAACTATCCAAAATGAATCATGGAGAATTAATAAAGAAATACACAAGGCTGGGCATGGTGGCTTACACCTGTAATCCCAGTACTTTGGGAGGCCAAGGCAGGTGGATCATGAGGTCAAGAGATGGAGACCATCCTGGCCAACATGGTTAAACCCCATCTCTAGTGAAAATACAAAGCTGGGTATGGTGGCATGTGCCTGTAGTCCCAGCTACTCAGGAGGCTGAGGCAGGAGACTTGAACCCAGGAGGCAGAGGTTGCAGTGAGCTGAGATTGCACCATTGCACTCCAGCCTGGGCAACAAGAGCACTCCATTTAAAAAAAAGAATCAGAAGGAGAAGATAAAGGGAATGGAGCAGAGGCAATATACATGTGTAGCTGTACTTGATTATTAGATAGCTGACATTTATGGGGAAAATAAATACTGACAACACACTAGTCATCATGCTTCCACGGGGGAAAATTGCTAAAATTAAAACATGCTATAAATGAGAGGATGTTGACCTGGGCTGTGTCATGGATTTTGACTGGTTTACTTTAAAGATTAGTCACCCCTCTGTATCCATGGGTAATTGGTTCTAAGACCTTCCATAGATAACAAATCTGCAGATCCTGAAGTCCCTGATATAGAATGGAGTAGTATTTGCATGTAACCCATGCACATCCTCCCATATATATATATATATATATATATATATATATATATATATATAGAGAGAGAGAGAGAGAGAGAGAGACAGAGAGAGAGAGAGAGAGAGAGACAGAGTCTCTGTTGCCCAGGCTCAAGTGCAATGATGGCTATTTCAGCTCACTGCAGCCTCAGACTTCCAGGCTCAAGCAATCCTCTCACCTCAACCTCCTGAGTAGCTGTCACCACAGGCACACACCACCACACCTGGCTAATTTTGTGTATCTTTTGTAGAGATGGGGTTTCACTATGTTGCCCAAGCGTGTCTCCAACTCCCGAGCTCAAGTGATCCACCCATCTCAGCTTCCCAAAGTGCTGGGATTATAGGTGGGAGCCACTGGGCCTGGCGTCTTCCCATATTCTTTAATCATCTCTAGATTATTTGTAATACCTAGTGCAATGTGAATGCTATGTAAATAATTGTTATAATGTATTGCTTTTTAATTTGTATTGGTTTTTATGTTGTTGTTTTTTTTCCTAAATATTTTTGAGCAGCAGTTGGTTGAATCTGCAGATGTGGAACCTATAGATAGGGAGAGCCAATTGAATTGTTTTTCTTGTTTATCTTTCCTATTTATTATTCTCTTTTTTATTTTTCACTTTTTCTTTTACCTTATCTTTTTAGAAATGTGCTTACCCATGAATTTATTAAAAACAAAAAGTTGTTGTTTTAAATTAGTCCTATTCTTATTGGATCTGATTTTTTGGGGGGGAAAAACTTCCTTCTTTGATTAATGCATTTCATTCTTCTTTCTCATATTTTTAAAGAAAAAAGTAGTATTTCTAGGTCTTCATGGCCTAAATTGGGAGAGATCTCTTTGGCAACCAATAACCTCTCCTTGTTTTAAATGACTATTTCTTTTATTGCGGTAAAATATTATATAACATAAAATTGACCATTTTAGCTAATTTTAAGAGTACAGGTCAGTGGCATTAAGTACATTCATATTGTTGTACAATGATCAACACTACCTCCAGAACTTGTTCCTCATCCTAAACTGTATGAATTAAACAACAATTCCACATTCCCCCAATGACTATTGTCTTGAAAGGAAATAGGTAACTATATTAAGCTTTGTTTCCTTTATGTGAATGATCATATAATTGTTTAAGGAATATGGGGTGAAGGAATAGTTGCTAATATAATGGCAAATACAGAACCTACTGACAAAGGTATATAATTTGTAAAATAGCTGAGTGGGCAAAATTCTGATTTTCAGTTGCCCTAGGCACTTCAGTGCACTTCTGATAATGATTTTCCTTGGGCATGTAGTTATTCTGATAGAAATCACATTCAAGCATAAAGAGTGAGCTTAATTATATGTAACTACATACCTAATATGAGGTTTTCCATTTTTTTTTTTACATATACTTTCTGGTTTACAAAAGATAAGACACTAAATTCTAACTTAGCTCAAAAAAAGTCGTGTACCCTCAAAGCATGAGAGTCTTAATGTATGAGTTTTCCTTTTTACAAAAAGACACTATATTTTTCCCTCCCCTCTCTCCCTTTCGGGGACTGTTTTCGCTATTTGGTGATTCCACAGTCTCATCTGGTGCCTGCTGTGACTCCCAAGATAGACAAGTGCACAAAGGCTGATGTAGGGTCATGGATTCCTCTTAAGAATGACATGCTCAATTCATTTGCACTGAGCCCAATCATTTAATCTCAAAATAATAAAAATAAAAGAAGCCAAGATGGTTTGAATACTAATGTTTGCCCCAGGCACTGTGCTAAATGCTTTGCATGTATTATTTTGTTTAACCCTCACAATTCTGTCAGATATGAATCAAATCCCCATTTTACAAATGGGAAAACTAAGGAACAGGAAGATGATGTGACTTGCCAGTGGCACCCAGTTGATAAGTAGCAACTGAGAAGTGAGATCCAGGCCTTCCAGAGCCCTCACTCCCAGCTTCTCTATTAACACGTGCTCCTGGTCTGTATTGGGCCCAACAGCAGGGTTCTCTTGGAAGAGAGGCAGGTTTAAACCAACCCCACCCCACTCCCAGGAAAAACCCACAGCACACTGGAACCCTCCATGGCTGAGGTGAGTGGCTTGTCTCAGCTAAGGCTAGCAGGGGGTCTGGAGGTAGAGGCTCTCCAGCCAGGGAAGGAAAATGGGAAGAGCGGAGGTCGCCTCCTCCTGGCCACCATTTGTTATCTGGTTGGTGAGAAGAGATAGGAGGAAGGAGCACTGTAAGGACATTTCCAAAGGACTTGGGTCATTCTTGGTGCTCTTTGTCTCTGGTTTTGTGCCCATTGCCTAGGTCCCATAATTGCTGCATCCTTCCTAAAACTCCTCTCTATTGAGGGAACCACTTCTCTAGAACCTTTCTGGATTTACTCATACCTTCCACTTGCACCTCCCCAGACCTCCATGCAAATTCCTGAGCATAACTGATGTCAGCTGGTTGGTAGGACAGTGATAAGCTTAAGTGATTGGACAAAGGTGAGAATGACTCTCCTCCTCCTAACAGTTTCCTAATTCTCCCAGGAACACAGCCATGTCAACATTTCTGAAAGAAGTTTCATGCAAAGGACTTCCCAAATGAAACAGACATTTCTGGACAGGGAGGAGTATTGATGGATTCTGCCAGAAACTGAGGAGGCTCAGCCACCTGTGTCCTAGAGGTCTGTCAGGGTGACCCAGGAGCTTCCAGAGGGACCTCAGAGCAGTTCCTGGGCCACTCAGTCTCTGCCTTCTCCTAATGCCAGCAGGGCCAGAAACACTCTCCCAACATTTGCTCATGGTTTGCTGCTCACAGAGTACACCCATCCACAGGCAGCTTAAAACGGGCAGAGGGAACATTTCCTGGGAGTGTTCCTAACCCCAAAGAATATGTTTGCAGATCGTGTTCCTAATGTTCAGGAGTTAAGTTCATGTTTCAGAAACAAGTACTTTACATCTGTAGGTGGCGCTTTTATGAATAATTTTGTGGACCTTGAGTCCTGTACTCTCCTCATATCAAAAGGCAGTGTACTGCCTCCATTTATTCTGGAGGTGCCATCTGCTCCTGCTCATTTAAGCCCTTGGGTATTTCCTACAGAGGTTAGCAATGTTGCACTTGAATAATTGTACCTTAAATTAAACTAAAAATAATTTCTGATGATTTTCATACTGAGTCACATTCTTTATGTCAAAATGGTGGCATAATCTTCAGCATGCCATTATCAAATAGCTCCATTGACCAATAGTGGCAGTTTGCAGTTGAGTCACAGGAAGGATTTATTAGGACATGTTTAAAGCGATGTCATAGAAATAAAAATATGGACAGGGACCTAAAGACTACCAGCGGAGGCTGTGGCCAGAGATATTCTTTAACTCCCCACCACACTCTTGTCTTCTGTCTTGCCCCTTTTTTACATCACTATTAAGGCAACACAGCGTATGTTGTCTGTGTTCTTAGCCTACTCTGAAAACGCTGCCCCATTTGGTCAGGTTACTCAAAGCTACCACCTAGATCACACTATGACAAAAAGAGGTGTTTTCACACTAAACCAATCCAAAGGCAACCAGAATTGGTTTATTTTTAAATTTTCTTTTCTTTATTTCATTTAAATCATAGCCACTTGGAGCCAGTGACTATTTGGAACTATCAAAGAATTTTGATACAATATTTTTACGAAACATTCCACAATTTACTCTGGCAAACAGGACTCAAGGTCGAAGATTCATAACTCTCATCGATAACTTTTATGATCTCAAGGTAAGGATGTAGTACATTTTCTTAAAACTAGCCACTTTGCATTGTGGAGCCAGATTGCCTGGGCTGAAATCCTGACTTAATGTATTTTTATCACTTACTTCACTTCTTTGTGCCTCTATCTCTTCATGTGTGAATTGGGAATGATAATATTATTTACTTCTGAGGGTTGTTGTGAGCACTAAAAAGGCAAATCCATGTAAGGCATTTAAAACATTTGGCATAAGCTGAATGCTGTATAAGCACTGTCTGTAAAGCAGCAGTAATACTATAGTAAAACTCTCACCACCAGACAAACCAAATGATTGCATCATTCTACCAGACAGCTTGTGTGCTTCATCTATCACATTCTAAAACACTACGTCTTGCCTAGACTGAATGCTTAAGAAATATTTGTTGCTTGAATAAATGGTTGTATTTATAGAATAATGAATGAGCAGGCCATGTGTGATGGCTCACACCTATCATCCCAGCACTTTGGGAGACCAAGGGAGGATTGCTTGAGGTCAGGAGTTCGAGACCAGCCTGGACAAATACAAGATCCTAGGTCTACATAAAATAAAAAAATTAGCTGTGTGTCGTGGTATGGGTCTGTCATCCTGCCTACTTAGGAGGCTGTGGTAGGAGGATTGCTTAAGCCCAGGAGTTCCAGGTTACAGTGGTGAGTCATGATCATGCCACTGCACTTAGGCCTCCAGGCTGGGTGACAGAGTAAGGCTTTCTCTCAGAAAAACGAAGAAGAATGAAAGAACAAATAAATGAATGACTAGAAGACCCTTCTGAATATTGAAGCTGTCTCTCTCCCTGTGACCCAGAAACCCCAGTAACTAGCATTGCACCATCCTGTTTGTTTGTTTTTAATCCATATGTTTTAGCGTGAATTGACAAGCCATTGACCATTCGTCAAAGGAAGCATAGCCTTGTGGTTCAAGAGCGGACCCTGGGGCCAGGCTGTCTATCCTAAAGGCCATCTTAATCTCTCTGTGCTTCAACTGCCTTCGCTAGAAAAAGGAAATAATAATGGTACTTATAAAGTTGTTGTGAGCATTAAGCAAGCATGTAAAGCACAAAGAATGTTGTCTGGCTTATAGTAAGCTCTCAATAAAGGTGAGCTATTGATAGAATGTATCCGTAAATATAGATTCATAGCAAAAGTACAATTGGAAATTAGAATTAATTTCAATATTATTTTACCATTAGATGCAGTTTTTTTCTCCCTATTCTTTGCACAGAATTAGGTAGAGCAGTAATTCTAAATTGAAGGGACTTTGTGGGAAGGAGATAAGCAACAGAATCTGCTGGGAAGGAGAGGTGAGAATTTAGTGTATTTCCTCATTCATTCTATAAGCCTTATCATGCCAAGCACTAGAAATTCAATGGCAAGTGAAGCTAGATGGTGTCTGCCTTCATAGAGCTTAGATAGCCTAATACCAGAGAAACGTGGATTAGACCTCCACAGAACTGAGTGTAAAATCACCACTGTGGGATGACCTCTTAGAGAAGGAGGCATATGGTGCTGTGAGAGTCCAGCAGGGGAGAGCGCACCCCTGGTCAATGGGGTTGGAGATCTTCTGAGGGCCACCTGTGGCAGAACCATCTTGGCTACTTCAAAATCCAGATTCCAGAGCTCACCCATCCCCACCCCAGCAAATGAATATCAGGCATGGGGCCAGGAACCTGCATGTTCTCGTGTTTTCCAGGTGCTTCTTATAAATACTAAGAGGAGCGAGGGCTGAACTCTACGCACAGAATGAAAAGGGGTAACCAGCATGGGGAGTTTGCAGCAAAGGCCTTGGGATGAGTGTGAAAGGCAGCAAGTGTTGCTCTGACGCAGAAGCTGAGGGAAGCCCACCTAAGGGAGTGTGATCAAAAGTTTCTGGGCATCCCCACGGAATCCACACACATGATCATGTGGAGAGGCAGGAGGCTGAGGACACAGAGCTAGGGGATGGAGGCCCATCAGCTGTGAGTGGTTGCCTTCCACAGACTCCACTCTGCAGTAATGGTGGGGAGGGCAGGGGCAGAAAGAAGGACAGGGGCCTGGAGGCTGCTGTTTTTGTAGGACTAGGCTTCAAAAATGAAAAAGTGGAGGAGCATGAGTAGGATGGCTGTTATAGTGGAGGATTGAGAGACTCGTTATTTTTATATTTCAGCTAGGAATGCCTGAGAGAAAGCTTATGGCCCCCATCCCTCAGTCCCACCCTGCAATCCTGCCACACCCCCACCTTTTCACTTCTTAATTAAAGGAGAAAAGGATTTATCTGGCAATATGGTGGAATACTAACATTCCCTGTAAGTAAATCACACATTTAGAGATTACACTCTTTATTGAAGTGTAGTCAAAACCATTTTATTTCAGAAATTGGGAGCATTAAGCAGACATTATTCTAGAACGTATTCATGGAGATTGGTGAAATAAGGATATTCCCATGTAAATAATGAAAAAATGTCTTTGATGATTAAAATAACTTAATAAGAGGAGGTAGAAGGCCATTTGGATATAGAAAATCTAGTCTCAAATGTCAACATAGATTTTTAAGTATTACTGTATTATTATTTAAATAATGATTTTAAGACAAATTCAGGACTTTTTAAACATCAAGAAGAATATGTTTTGTATTTAAACTAGTGGATATAAAAGATATAAAAACTGTTTCCAATATATGATCACATATGAACACTCACTCAAATACTTAAGCAATCAAGAGATATTAATGTAAAGCTTAGTCCTTTTGAAGAATGTCCTAGCAGGATGCTGATATGAATGTAGATCCTGGACATTCACTGGCCTAATTAGAATAGCAATGCACTGAATTAGAGTCTGCTGTGCAGCGAAAGGGTAACTAACCTCTTTACAGTGTCTCTGGGGAGCATCTTAGGTGCACAGACCAGCTCCACACAGTTGGGTATAAATGTCAGCATCAGAATGTAATTGTCTTAGCCAGTACGTGGTTTTATAACAAAATACCACAGATTGGGTAATTTATACATAATAGGAATTTATTTCTCACAGTTCTGGAAGGTCTGAGATCAAGGCGCCAGCAGGTTTGGCTGTTTAGTGAGGGCTACTCTCTGCTTCAAGATGATGCCTTGTTGCTGCATCCCCCAGAGGGCACAAGCACTGTGTTCTTGCATGGTGGAAGGAATGCAAGGCAAAAAGTGGTGAACTCACTCTATCAAATCCTTTATAAGGGCACCAAATCCCATGCATGAGGGCAGAGCCTCATGACTCAGTCATATCCTAGAGGCCACACCTCTTAATCCTGTTACATTGTGGAGTAAGTTTCGGCATGAATTTTGGATGGGACAAAAACATTCAAACCAGGGCAGTAATGGAAAAAGCATTGGACTAAGAACTGAAAATCTAGGCTGATGTCTTGAGCTGTCTGCTCCCTAACCCTGAAGTCTCCCCGTAAACCTTTGTGCCATGCTTCACGGTGGTATGAGTTGTGTGGAAATATTCTGAAAAGTACTATGCAGTTTTAAAACACCACTTTAAAGAGATAAACAATTAGGAAAAAAATATGGACATCCTAAAAGCAAAGATCCAAGCTCCTGTATGTGAAAAACAGATTATTTTTGTGTGAGAGATTTTTCTTACCTTCAACTTGTGAAATGTAAAGAGTAACACATTACTCATTTTCTTCTATTTCAGGTGCGTATAATTTGCTCTGCATCGACTCCTATATCAAGCTTATTTTTGCATCAACATCATGACAGTGAGTTGGAGCAAAGCAGAATACTGATGGATGATTTGGGGCTGAGCCAGGTAGGCAATATTAACATAATCTCTTTTTATTATAAAACAGCTTAATTGTTTTTGGTTTGATGCATGGCTACATTTTGAAAAAGAAATGTAGTGTATAGTTAACCATTGATTTGCTGCTGCTTCTATAAGCCCATGTAGCAAATGTATCCTTCTCAATATCACTAAATATAGAAAGTTATAAACTTACAGTGGAAGGAACCTTAGTGGTCATGTAGTCCAATGCTCCATTTTGCATGTGATAAAAATGGAGCCCAAGCCCAGCGCAGTGGCTCACACCTGTAATCCCAGCACTTTGGGAGGCTGAGGCAGGTGGATCACGAGGTCAAGAGATTAAGACCATCCTGGCCAACATGGTGAAACCCCATCGCTACTAAAAATACAACAATCAACAGGGCGTGGTGGCGTGTGCCTGTAGTCCTGGCTACTTGGGAGACTGAGGCAGGAGAATTGCTTGAACCTGGCGGGTGGAGGTTGTAGTGAGCCGAGATTGTGCCACTGCACTCCAGCCTGGGTGACAGAGGGAGACTCCATCTCAAAAAAAAAAAAAAAAAAAAAATGAAGCCCAGAGAGGTAGACTGAGGTGCCCACAGTCACACTGATGAATAATGGCAGGCCAGAGCTGGATGCCAAGCCACTTGTGCCTGGTTCTGTCCTTGTTCTGCTATACCATGCTACCCTTTCTGGATTTCTTTCGAAATGATTACTGAATTTGTAGAGTTATTATATAAGACAGTATCTAAGCATGTGGGCTGGCTAGTACAGGACCATGGAGTGCCTAGCAAGGCCCCAGGCTTGAAAAGAAATCCATGATTAATCTCCCAACCTCCATTCTGCAAACATTTATGGAGTGCCCGTGGGTGCCAGGTTCTGGGGACACTCTGTAGGGAACAAACAGATGCTAGCCAGTTCTCCTGGAGTTTGGAGTCTGGTGATTCACCTCAGGCCAACCAGAAGTGACTTTCCATTTTCTTCTTCTGTAAGAACGTTACAGGATGTGTTTCTCAGCTATTGACAATTAAAATATTAGTCAAAAGTTCACAACTATCAACACTCACACTATGAGGGGAGCCCAATTCTTCCAGTTCCACAGGTAAAAGATCGTCTGGAACAAGGAAGTATTTACTTATCGACCTGACTAGAAATGAGGCATTTTCAGGAGTTTGGGAGAATTAAGCCAATTTAAAAAGTGAACTTTCCAATATGATGACTTAAACCTATGTTTATCTCCTAGTCTGCTATAAAAACACCATGAACTGAGTGGCTTACAGACAACAGAAATGTATTTCTCACAGTTCTGGAGGCTGGGGAGTCTAAGATCAGGGTATCAGATTTGGCATCTGGTGAAGGCCCACTTCCTACTTCATAAGCCTCTGTCCTTTCTGTATAAACCTCACATGGTGGAAGGGGTGAGGGATCTCTCTGGGTCATCTTTCATAAAGGCATTAATCCCATTCATGAGGGATCTACCCACAAGACCAATTGAACTCTCAAAGGCTCAATAGGATTTCAACATACAAATTTTGGATGGACACAAACATTCAGACCATAGCAGTGTAGAAATAAATAGCTGCTTATAAACCGCGCTGGGATCATTTTGAAATGTTGGTTCTCCAAGGGCAATATTTACATCCAAATATTGTCTTTGACAATTTGAAAGAATACACTTAAGCTACAGCAACCCAGTTTCTAAAGTCCTTTACATCAGGGCCCCCCAGCCCCTGGCCACAGACTGGTACTGGTTTACAGCCTGTTAGAAACCAGGCCCAACAGCAGGAGGTGAGCAGTGGACAAGCAAGTTGAGGCGGGAAGATCACTTGGACCCAGGAGGCAGAAATTGCAGTAAGCCAAGATGGCACCACTGCACTCCAGCCTGGGTGACAGAGTGAGACCCTGTCTCAGATTCCCCTAGGATCAAGACAAAGTAAGCTCATCAAATGGAGCCAATAATATATGAAGAAATCAGGGAATGTGACCTCAGGGTCATGAAGGTTCACAGTGGATCAGCTGAGAAGATGGATTTAAGAATCTAGAATTTTTCTCTGAAAAAGCATACTAGCAAATCCCTAAGAAAAGAGAGAAAAATTCCAAGCCCACTTAGTGGTCACCAGTCTGTTTTGGTATCACCAGTCTGGGGTTACCAGCCTCACAGAGACAGGGCTTCTCGATTTGGTCCTAGATGGTGGGATCAGTTGTCCCAGCAGCTGAAAACTAAAAGCAGCCCTGGCTTTTAGATCCCAGGCACATTCTCCAGAACCCGGACCCACTGTTCATTCGCATTTTCCCTCCTTTAGTCACGAGTTGGTTTAGAAAAGGCTCTGCAGAGGTTTGTCCTTAGGACCTCCCCCTCAGGCACTGGGACCCTGTCTGGAGGCTGGCACCAGCCTCTTTCTAGCTTATCAGAACTACTGGGTTTTTGTTTTTGTTTTTGTTTTGCTATTACATATTTCTGGTGTATACTTTTGGAGAAAGTTTTCCCTTTTACCTTTTCTTTCTGAAAACTTGGTGTGTTTACTGCCTATTAGTTTAAATTGGTTGACTCCCTAGCCTCATTTAAGGGATTGTATATGAAAAAAAGTTATAAAAAATGCTTTAATATAACCAGTAAGCCTAAAAAGTTTTTTTAAACCTATACTTAGGTTCTGTAAATTTTCATTTGTGATGGCTTTAATGTAATTTGTTTGTTTTATAATCAGGATTCAGCAGAAGGACTCTCCATGTTTACTGGAGAAGAGGAAATCTTTGCATTTCAGCGCACGATTTCCCGACTTACGGAAATGCAGACTGAACAGTACTGGAACGAAGGAGACAGAACCAAGAAGTAATTGTCACTTTCACATAAATAAAACTCCAGACAAATGGTTAGGACTTGAAGGAATCATTTTCTCATCATTAATTATGCACTTTGTCTTCTGGATCATTTTAATTTAAAGTTGCTGTCAAAGATCTAGTGGATTAGTAAGTTAAACACTTGACATTTTTTAGGTCTGCTTTTTCTTATTTGGCCTTATTTCTGCACCATGAAATTAAAATCATCATTCCTGAAGACGAATGTAGGACCAGACATTTTAGCTTCACGTTAAACCACCTGAATGAACCTTGAATACACAAGTAAATGCAAGGTGTCTAGATGCCTCCAAGCTTTGGCTGCATGGTGGTGGCACATTAGAAATACATCTTTTATAACAGGGGAAATGCCCTATATTTCAATTCAAAACAAAGACAGTTTTCCAATCTGATATAAACTAAAGGGCATAATATTTTAGTGTATGGGCTTATATGTGTTATTATTATTACTATTTTTTGGTTATGAATGATAATAAATCTCCCAGGCCTTCAGATTTCTACATAATGGAAAGAATATGATTTTAACCCTGAGATCAAGCTTAGTAGGCAGGACTTGATCTCAAGTGGTCACAGAGTTTTCTTTAAAAAATTGAGAATTCTGATAGGATCAAATAAGGAGCAAGTGTCAAATTCCAGCCAACAGGCAGATCTGCAGGCAGAGCCACCAACTCTGCAGCTAGGAATGGGGACCAGTGAGAGAGTGTGGGCAGGAAGTGGGGGGTGGGAGTCAGAGTCGTAGGCACTCTGTCAGCAGAGGAGACTGCTGCTCACATGAGGCCTGCTGGACCCCAGTGGACAGCAGGCTCCTTCCCGCTGTTCATTGGCACTTGCTTTCCCTGCAGCATGCCCTGCCCTTGCTGCCGACTACCATGAGATGGACGTAATAGGAAATAGGAAAGAACACTTGGCAAGCCTGCTTCACAGGAAATCTAAGTTGTCCTTCACTGAGCTCATTTCTTGCTTTGAGTAAAACCTGAAATTTACTAACTACTGTCAGAAAGTGGATCTTCGGCTGTGGATGAGTGTGGAAAAAACAAAAAAAAAAAAATAGAAAATCACAGAGTCTTGTGAAAATTAAGCATTTGGGGGAAGGTAAGGCATAGGTGAGTCAGTTCAATGATTACAATAGTCAACATAAGTATGCTCTATGAATCTTTTTATTTATTTATTTATTATTATTATTACTTTTTATGTCTTGACCACTCCAGCCATCTCCTGGCAGGTTTATTGTGGCATGGCATGGCCCTATTTAATCTCTTAGTCAATAATCCATCTCAGTAATCGATTTTAGACATTAACTTAATTAAGACAAGCAGATAGATGGATGAGTACCCAAGTTAAGAGAAGAGTTTAAATCAAGGCTTCTGTAAACTAAATGTGGTTTAAAGGTATTTTTATTGAAGTGAAACACAGTAATTCCAAAGAGGTAAAGTAATAGGGAGAAAGGATGGGAAATGACCACTTTGTGCCAGATTTAATGCTACATATTTACATTAGCTCAGTTAAAAAAATAGTCTTAGAAAGTGAATATTATCATCCCTGTTCAAAGATAAGAAAACTGAGCCTTGGAAAAGTTGAGTAGCTTGACCTGAGATTCACGGTTTACAACTACAAAACTCATGTACTGTGTTTTATACCACACTGTCTCTTACTCTTACTATTAATACAAAGAGAGAGATTGTTCCATTTATTTAACTCGGTGAATGAAGTTGAAGATAAATTTACAACAGAACCACTGATTTGAACTCAGTAAACATAAAATTTTTAACTTGATTTTTTGGATCTTAGCTTTTTACTTTTCACATTCCTTTAGTAATTTTTCTGTACTTTAATTTTTAAAAAAAAATCATGTGAATGGATAGACAGACAGACGGACAGCATGACCAATAGACAGAACTGTCCCTGAGTGTGAGCGTATGTAGAAGAGTCCCCCTGTCAAGTTATAAAAGTTCATTTGAGGTCAGGTATTTGGAATAAAATTTCATTTTTCCATAGAAACAATCATGTAATGTTATCTAGGGTGCTGGTTCAATGCAGAGGAGCCTATGTAATTCTCAGTGTAGCTTCCCTATAATGTCATTTTGGTACAAAGGAACTTAAACCCTTAGAAAAATACTGTGGGAAAGCGTGCACCCAATTCTGTGGCCCCAACCCACAATCTCCTTCTCCAGCTCCAGGGGCCTGGTGGGATTGGCTGCAGTGGAAGAGGCTCTGAGCTGGGACAAGGGTTTATGCAGAAAGCGGGGCTAGAAGCCTTTGGCTGAATCTCTGGAGGGGAGGAAGGAGTTTCATGGTGGCTGGAAATCTACAAAGTTTGTTTCATAAAATAGCATGCAAGAAGAAAAAAAAAAAGTCTTCAAGAATAGCCATCACCAGGAAACAATATGGTAGCTCCGCTGAAAGAAAAGTAATGGCAACATGAAAAACAACCCCTAGATTGGAGAGCAACATTTCAGTTTGTGTGTCTTTCTTCCAAGCCCTGCCCCTATTAACATTCTCAGCATTCCAGTCTTTCTCCCTACAAGTCTCTCAGCAAATGCTCTTTTTTTGAAATGCTTTAAATGTATGCTTTGAGGTGGAGGTTTGAGCTGACTACTGCTGTGGAAAGCTCCCACTCAACTTGAAACACAGACGGGGAATGTCTTTAGACTCAGGAGAAAACACCATGTGCTGAGGGTGCTCTCCAAACTGATCACCAGTTCCCAGACTTAACAGGTCAAGCAGAAAAAAAGGAAAACTTTCCTTAGAAAAGAGAAAGAAACATCTGATCACTTTTCTTATATTTCTTTAGGCAGTGTATGAGCCTATTTGCTAATATCACTAATCCAGAGATGAAAAACAGGATGGACTTAAGTAATTTTTAACCTATTTCCGAGGCCAAAAAGACGGTGGTATTATTATAATCAAATTTATGCATTTTCAATGGGACTTCAAATTGTAATCATAAGGCAATACTTTAATCTTCTTAAAGTATATTTCCTGTAGTTACAAGCGTGCAAATAACATAATTTTAAAATTAGTTGAAATATTGAAAAAAATTAAAGTTTCACTTGTAAAATAAGTGGATGTGCTCATATCCATTTATTTATTTAAGAAATACATGGTGCCTTCTGTGTCCTGGGCATGCTTCTATGTGCCTTATAAACTAACTCTTTTGAGCCATGTAACAGTCTTATGCCATTATAAGGTCTTATGCCATTATAAGGTGGCATTATAATCATTTTATTTATTTATTTATTTATTTTTATTTATTTTTTTTTTTGAGACGGAGTTTCGCTCTTGTTACCCAGGCTGGAGTGCAATGGCGCGATCTCGGCTCACCACAACCTCCGTCTCCTGGGTTCAGGCAATTCTTCTGCCTCAGCCTTCTGAGTAGCTGGGATTACAGGCACGCGCCACCATGCCCAGCTAATTTTTTTTTTTTTTTGTATTTTTAGTAGAGACGGGGTTTCACCATGCTGACCAGGATGGTCTCGATCTCTTGACCTCGTGATCCACCCGCCTTGGCCTCCCAAAGTGCTGGGATTACAGGCTTGAGCCACCGCGCCCGGCCCATTATAATCATTTTATAAACAGGGAAGCTGAGACCCAGGAAACATCTAAAACAGAATACTGAATTGCTTAAGATATACAGTGAAGTCAATAAAATTAGCAAAGCACTAATGTATTAAATTTTCCATTTCATTGCCTCTGTCCTGAAAACAGTATTGCTGGTCCATGTAACTTGAATCTACACTTGATGGCCGCTTTATCTGAGATTAAAAACATACAGAAGGATTGGGCGCCTGGGTCCCTGACATTCGGATTCCTGATCAGTTATGGGAATCTATCTTGCAGCAAGTCTGTAAGTGAGCTTGTAAATTACCTTTGTTAGATTTACTAATCTCAAAACATGTCACTTGCTTGTAGGAAGGGATTTTCTTTGGAGATGAGTTTATAACTTCTTATACAGTCAGAATTGATTAATGTTCCCTATTAGCATATAGCTGTTCATTTCCTGGTACAGAATATTACAAATGGTAAAATCTGTCCCCTTGCCGAGTGTCTGCTGACTTAGTCCAGCAGCTCACTAGGACCCTCACAACTGTTACGCCAGCTGGTCACTCGATCCAGTCCAGCATGCCTGTCTGCTGGCCTTTTGTCTGTGCTGTGTGGAGCCATCAGTCTGTCTTGCCTGCTTGCCTAGCGGGCCTTCCAGAGGTTGTCCTGAGAATTTTCCTATCTCAGGGCTGTACTTTCTGTTTCTGGGCTCCTGGTGGTTGACTGTTGGTCTCTAATGAGGCAGTGGGAAAGGCTTGAGATCTGTCATTGGAAAATTCAGTTCTGCTCATTATTGTTTTGTGACCTTGACCAAGATAGTACTCTGAGCCTCAGCTGTATCATCTTATAAATGGAAATCAGTAATGCCCATTTCATAGAGTTACTATGAAGATTGTTGGTGAAAAGCACTTTGCAAATGTCAAAGGATTAAACGAACGTTGGTTGTTATTGATACTAATGATTATGATCATAAATCCTACTCTCTGCTTTGTGGTATAGCCTTTTGAAGAATGCAAAGACACATTCCAACCCAGTGGTTTCTAACAGAAGGGAGAAGATATGCATTAAATGGCTAGATATCAAGAACACATGGGTCTGGCTTAATGAGATGCTGGAGAAGGTTGTTAAATTCAAATGCATGTTTTCAGGATTGTTGAATACAGAAAATGGATTGTTGCTTGTTTGGTGAACATCAAACATTTCCCAGAAAGAGGGCACCATCTTGTGGTCAACAGGATGAACTGACAGGGAAAAAAAGTTTAGTGGTTCTCAATGCTGCACATCCTAGGCCTAGGTCCACCTCCAAGGTCAGGTAAGGTGAGTCATATGTGGGCCCCAGCATCCGCACTTGTTAATGTTCCTCGTAGGATTCTAAGGTGCAGCAGGGTTGATCACCACCAATCAGGCAGGCTGTGGAGCTCTTGCCTGTGACTACGCAGCCAGTATGCACAGAGAGCCCTGCCTGCAGCTGGGTCCTGACTCTGGGCCCCTGATGCAGAGACCACGGCACTTTCCAGGGAGCAGAGGCTGTTGCTATGGTTCCTGGAACCCAGGTCATCAGCACACTGGCACACACAAAGGTACCTCCCAGTGCCCACCCGTCTCCTCCCTAGAGACCTAGGCTCCTCTGCCTTTCTTCTCTACCCACACTAACAATGTCAAAATAGCTAACCATGCAGCACTTCCTAGCTTACGAAGCACTTTAGGAAGCCAAGGTGGGAGGATCGTTTGCTCCGACCACATCTGTCATCTACAGCAATTCTGCAAGGGAGATGTGATTATCTTACTACCCATAAGGAAACCAGGTGCTCAGAGGGTAAGTGTTTCACAAGCACGTCGAGTAAGCACACGTCTTCTGGATCCCACCCCTGTGCTCTGCAGCCCTCCTGGTGGTAGTAGTAGTATTTGTAGTCCCCGTTTTGAAGCCATCATGGGCCTTGAGGCTGGAATAGGAAAGATGTGGGTGTAGGGGCACACACAAGGGTGTTGTTTTGTACTGCCCCATATGTTGATGGCAAAGAACTAGAATCACAGTGGTTGACAAACTTTGAAATATTTAATCTTCGCAATAATTCTGGGAAAGGAGATATTATTCCTAGAGAACGGGTTAGAGCTTGAAGAAGATAAGGAATTCCATTGTGGCTATCAAACATTTCAGTCTCAGGACTCTTTCTCTCTCTCTCTCTCTCTCTCTCTTTTTTTTTTTTTTTTTTTTTTTTTTTTTTTTTTTTTTT
>NW_016107475.1:213241-227726 GCF_001604975.1 Cebus imitator | reverse complement strand
TTGAGACAGTGTCTTGTTCTGTCACCCAGGCTGGAGTGCAGTGGCACAATCATGGTTCACTGCAGCCTTGACCTCCGAGGCTCAAGTGATCCTCCCACCTCAGCCTCCCAAGTAGCTGAGACTACAAGTGTGCACCACCATGCTCAGCTAAATTTTTAAATGTTTAAAAAAATACAGATGGGCTCTGGCAATGTTGCCAGGGCTGGCCTTGAACTCCTGGGCTCAAGTGATCCTCCTGCCTCAGCTTCCCAAACTGTTGGAATTATAAGCATGAGCCATCACGTCTGGCCCACTATCCACTTTTAAAATGCTTGCAGACCCCAGAGAGCTTTTATGCAGGTAGAATATATAATCACCATTCAGTATTAAAAAATCAGAGAAATTATTAGATATTTAATTCATTTTAAAATATCAATAAGCACATGAAATATTACTAAATAGTATTATGAAAAGTAACAGCATTTTCTAAAACAAAAAACAAGTTAGTGAGAAAAGTGGCTTTGTTTTAATTTTTGCCAATGTCTGATTTAGTAAAATGCAGGCAGATTCTCATACCTGCCTCTGCATTCAATCTGTTGGAATATCACACACCATGTAGTACCTGAAAAAATCAACTGTATACCCGTGGGAGAATGAGCATGAGAAAGGTAAATAATGTCTTAGTGGTTTTATGGAAAATGACTTTGACTTCATGGACTCATTAAGAGTCACAGGTCCCTGGGGGCCCCTGGACCACGCTTGGACAAGGCTGAGTTTATTGCTAACGAGATGAAGGATTCCCATTCGCCCACTGGAGCCCACTGGTGAGAGCTGGTATTGGCAACTGGAGTGAAGAGGGGGTGCTAAGCATGGGCAGTGTGAGGCCAAGCTGGATGGGAAATTGAATATAGGAGAATATGGTAGCCAGTATACCCGTTGAGACCCCCTAGCCACTGAGCAGAGGCCTTGCTTCATCCTTGTTGCTGCCTGCTGCTCTGAGCCCTAAGCACTTTGCCAGCCCAGCCTCAACCTTGCAACTCTCTTCTCTAGCTTCTCCTCCTGCCTCTCACCTCTTCCTTCTCTGAAACCTTCTGGTTCCTTTTCCTTTTCTCACCATCTAAGTTGTTTATTGGATCTACATAAAAATGGTAATTATAAAAAACAACACCCAATAGTATACAAAGTACTTTCACACATAACATCTTCACACTCTTTTCTTGATGTCCATAGCAACAAATACCAGCTGTGATGCCAATTATTCTCAAGTGTGTCTTCCCATCCCTGACTACCCCAGTCTCCTGTTCTGTACTTCCAACTGCCTACTGGATCTCTCCTCTTGAATGTTCCTTACACTGTGTCTCAAATAGTACTCAACCCAGTCTTCCACACTGAAATATCTTCCTGCAATGGTACACCTTTTGCAATGATACTGTCTCAGGCACTCACACAGCTGCAGTACTCTGCAATACTCTGCCACTGGCCCCTTGGCAGTTAACAAGAGCCAGTGGTATTGGGTACAGAAAAGAAGGAATACACATTAGAATCATGTTGTATGACGGAGAAAGGGTTCAAGATAAGTATCAGTGCAGGACAGGACTTGGAGAATGGTTAATTATTGGAATGAATGGCAAATCCGACAATCTGAAGACAGGAGTGGTTTGAGCAAAGGTGATCCCAGGACTTTCACCCTGTCCTGAGTGCTTCTACAGTTTCTTCTACAGTGACTGGATCAGTTCTGGAGTCTCCCAGCCCTTATTATCCACCCGGGAGCTGGGGATAAGATTTCAGAGAGTCCCAGGATGAGCTGGCCTTTGGGAATATAGTAGATCTCATTTCTCTGATTCACTCTTTAATTTATTGAATAAACAGTGTCAAGTGCTTCTTATGGCAAGGCACTCTGATAGATGCTACGAGGGACATAATGAAGTTTAAAGCTTCATTATTTAAAAAGTCATATTTTGGCCAGGCACAGTGGCTCACGCCTCTAATCCCAACACTTTGGGAGGCCAAGGTGGAAGGACCACTTACAGCCAGGAGTGAAAAGAAAGAAAAAAGAAAAAGAAAAAAAGTTATTATTTTAATAGGAGAATCTATATGTTGATTATATTGCTCCTTAAGGAAAAGTCAGCAATTTAAATCAAAATGAAAACTTGAATCTCTAAAACTGGCTAATCTCATCTGGAACATGTGGCTCTCCGTTGTCCCTAAGATCACCTTCTCCGTAGTCTACCAGGCTAGCATGAGCCACACTTGTTTAGTTTTCCAAATCTCAGCTAAGAGAAAGACTTCCTTAGTATTTGGGGGATACAGGCAGGGCACGGTGTCTCATCTGTAAATCCAGCACTTTGGGAGGCTGAGGTGGGTGGCTCACTTCAGGCCAGGGGTTCAAGACCAGCCTGGCCAACATGGTGAAACCCCATCTCCACAAAAAATATGTAAATTAACCAGGTGTGGTGGTGCGTGCCTATAATCCCAGCTACTCAGGAGGCTAAGGCAGGAGAATCACTTGAACCCAGGAGGCAGAGGTTGTAGTGAGCCGAGACTGCACCATTATACTCCAGCCTGGGCAACAGAGTGTGACTGTCTAAAAAATAATAATAATATTTTCAGGATACAGATAATAAATTCAGAAAATCCTTGGCCTCTAAATAATATGGCTGATAAAATTTAATGTGATCATCTTCAGCATGAATCTCCACTTTGTTCCAGCTCCTTCTCCGGATACCAGATACCTCTTCTGTCCCCCTCCACAAGACAATACTAATAGACACATGTATACCTCTGAGTGCTTCCTGGAAAGGGCAGAGTCCAAAGAGAAGCCTCTTCAGCCATGACAGTCATTGCTAGAATTTGCCCAAAACCAGTTCTCTTTCCAAGCACACAGGAGGGTCACACTTTCTGGCTCCTTGGCAGTTAGGCAAGGCCATGTGACTATTTCTGAGCAGTTAGTTGGCAGTGAGTGGAAGTGATGTGACATGTGTCAAGTCACGTGGTTCTTATGACAAGGCTTTCTGCTAGATGCTATGTGGGACATAATGAAGTTTAAAGCTTTTTTTAAAAAGGCATTATTTTGGCCAGGCACGGTGTCTCGCACCTCTAATCCCAACACTTTGGGAGGCCAAGTTGGGAAGATCATTTGAAGCCAGGAGTGAAAAAAAAAAAAAGAAAAAGAAAAAAAGTGACATGTGTCATTTCCAAGGTGAAGCACTTACTAGCTGGCTTGAGAGCTTCTAGATCTCTTTTCTTTTGCATGGGAAACCTGGAAATGCCATGTTGAGACAGACACCCAAGATAAAATAGCCTGGAAGGCTGAGCCTCCACATGGAAATGCCAAACCACCCATGGCAAATGCTGCGTGAACAAGAAATAAAATTACATTCTGTTTTTTCTTGGAGAAATAAGGGAAAAAATAAAAATAAATTACATTCTGATAAACCATGGAAACTTTTGGTGTCATTTGTTATGGCAGCATAATCCAGCTCATCTTGACTGTACACCAGCCGGCCTGCAGGCCAGCCCCTTCTGGGTCTGTTTCTTGTCTGAGGACCTGGCCCTTCCTTGGGAATTGACACTACGAATGGCTGCTCTCCTTGGCTTCATCTCCAGACCCATGTGGCTTGTCCCTGGAGGGCTCAGTAATAGCAACACATCTCTCTATTGCCCCAAACCTCAACATTCACACATATGCTATAACTGCCCCAAGAATCCCCCTCCATTCCTTAACTTTAAATACTTTCTTACTTGAATTTTTGTGTGTTTGGGGGTCACAGTGAAAATATTAGGTGGACAGGTTTAAATGTATCCGGCGACTTTAAACCCAACTCTGATACTCAAGTGGCCAGGAAAGCTGCTTCCAATTCTTTAGGGCTTGGACTTGAGCCATCAGTTGTTTACAGCTCTAAGCAGATGCAAGTTATAAAAACCATTTGTTCACCTATGGAGTTTGCATCCAGAGAAAACCATTTTCAGAGATGAAATCAATCTAACCAAAGAAGAATAGGCAGGGTGTAAAATCAGGCAGGGCATAAAATCAAGCAGTGCTAAGGCACATGCTTATCCCGACCCTTAAGGAATCCAGCCATTTCACTCCTCCAGCAGGTGGGGATCCAGAGGCATCCTGAGAGAAGGGCAGGCGGGAAGAACAGAGCGCCATTAGGAGTCAGGAGTGGATTTGAGACCCTGTGCTGCTACGAACCATGTAGAACCTCATGCACGTAACTTTGGGTAAGTCACTTAGTGTTACTCTTTGGGCCTCATCTAAGACCTTTATTTCTGTGAAGCTGTAACGATTTATAATTTGATCAAACAGTGTATACAGATACAGATGATCAGTAAGCGCACGAAAAATGCTCAGTATCATGACTCATTAGGGAAATGCAAATCAAAATCACCGTGAGGTACCACTTCACACTACTGGGATGGTTAGAATCAAAGAGACGGAGAATAAAAAATGCTGGCAAGGATGTGGAGAAAATTGGAACCCTCACACGCTGCTGATGAAAATGTAAAATGGTGCAGCTTTGGAAAACAGTTTGGCAGCTCCTCAAAATATTGCTAGAATTGCTAAGCATCTAGCAATTCTACTCCTAGATACCTAAGAGAAATAAAAATATATATCTGCACAAGAACTTGTACATGAGTGTTTGCAACAGATTATTTATATTAGCCCCAAAGTGAAAACCCAAATGTCCGCTAACTGATGAATGGATAAACATGATGTGGCGTTACATACAAAGTAGTAATATTTAGCAATGAAATGAAGTCCTGATACATGCTGCTACATGGATGGGCCTTGAAAACATTATTCTAAGTGAAAGAAGCCAGTTGTGAAGGCTACGCATGTGTATGGCTCCATGTTTATGATATGTCAAATAGGCAAATCTATAAAGAGTAGGGCCTAGGGGTGAGGGCAGGAATGAGGAATATTGCTAATAGGTATAAGATTTCTTTTAGGGGTAATGAAAACATCTGAAATTAGATTGTAGTAGTAATCGCCCAACTTCGTGACTAGACTAAACATCGCTGAATTGCGTTACATGGTTGGATTTTATGGCATGTGAATTGTATCTCAGTCAAGCTATTAAACACAGTGTACAGGGCGAGGCTCAGTGGCTCACACCTGTAATCCCAGCACTTTGGGTGGCCAAGGCAGGTGGATCACCTGAGGCCACAAGTTTAAGACCAGCCTCGCCAACATGGCAAAATCCCATTTCTACTCCAAATACAAAAATTAGCCAGACATGGTGATGCGCATCTGTAATCTCAGCTACTTGGGAGGTGGAGACATGAGAATTGCTTGAACACAGGAGTTGGAGGCTGCAGTGAGCCAAAATCGTGTCACTGTACTCCAGTCTGGATAATGGAGTGAGACTCTGTCTAAAAAAAAAAAAAAAAGTATACAGATATTCACCATTCATTCATTCATCATTTACTTGCTATTTACTCTGTCCCAGGAGCCAGGGACACTGAGAATAATGGGACAAACTCCCTCACAATGACAGCCTTGTGATCTTTTGGGGACAACACACAGACATAATGTGGTAAGTGTCAAGGAGGAGCCTTGCCCAGGTATCCTGGGAAGACCAGGGCACACAAGTCAGCCAGGAAATGTAGTAAAAGGCATAGAAAGGACCGAGGGACAAACACTGTGCTGGGGAGGAGAGCTGCAGAATGACAAAACCCATCCCTAGTCTCCAGGAGATGAAATGAGTTGAGAAAGAGCACCAGTGCAGGCCAAGTGTCATCCGTACCAGGAGAAATTACAAAGTGCTCTGGCAATTCAGAAGAGGCAGCTATAATGACTCAAATGTTATTCTTCTGAATGTTCAGAGAGAAATGAGACATAATTGGATCCTTCGAGATGTAACAATCCTCTTTAGAACCCCAAATTCAGGGTGCAGAGTGTAAAAACTGCTGCTATCATCAAAATGTGTCATTCATTTTGCACTAATAACCTATCATATTTTAACCAAACTCTGAAAAGGCAGAATATTAAATTCAATTGCTGAAGATTTATCAGTTGATTTCTATTGATTAGAGCAACATAGTTTGTAGAATTAAAAATAATTGCTTATGCTTTTATGGTACTGATATAATCAGATTTGACAGCACAAAAATAATGCTCACACCATGACAAAGCAACTTTAAGTTTGGGGCAAAATAGACACCTGATGTATGGGTGAGCTAAACTCCCACCTTACGGTCGCCACTTTGTAGCCATAGTTACTTGTGGGGAATAAGGAAGAGAAGGGGCTGGGCGCAGTGGCTCATGCCTGTAATCCCACCAATTCAGGAGGCAGAGGTGGGCAGATCACCTGAGCTCAAGAGTCTGAGACCAGCCTGAGCAACATGGTGAAACTCCTTCTCTATAAAAAATACAAAAATTAGCTGGGCATGGTGGTGCATGCCTGTAATCCCAGCTACTCAGGAGGCTGAGACAGGAGAATCGCTTGAGCCCGGGAGGTGGAGGTTGCAGTGAGCTGATATTGCACCCCTGCACTCCAGCCTGGATGACAGAGCGAGATTCTGTCTCAATAAATCAATCAATAAATAAAAATAAAGAAGAGGAGGATCTGCTGTAATGGTTGGGAGGGGACTCCCTAATGGAGATGGAGAAGGAGCCGGCAGAGATGAGAGAAGGAGCTGACAGAATATTGACATTCAGGGCTCTTGTCATAGCATAAGTTAGAGGGCCCCAGGGCAACCTCATGACAGCTAAGGGCAGGTCACTCTTCCTGCTGTGAGCCAGGGCACTGTCCTTATTCAGGCTGAACTGGATCTGCAGCCTGTGTGTGCTCTCTAGACCCACCCACCCACGCTTGGTTTGGGGAAGCCTTTCTCCTCTAAGGCTCTGGTTTGACCCCAGTTTGTGCCACTGATTTTCAGTCCCCTTCAACTCTGCCTCAAGGCTAGAATTTATGCCCCAGGGGCCAAGGGTTAGGGAGGGAGTCCTCAGCCTGCTCTTTACCTGACAGCCTGCATCTGCCCTCATTTACACCCTCTGAGAGACGAACTTTCTTTCTGTGTTCATTCGTTCTTTCCAAGCTCCACATGTGGCAGAAAGGGTCTAGATTGGGATCAAGAGAGGCCAGTTAGGGTCTTGGCTCCATGATGGGCAAAGCCCAGTTCGTATGAAGCTTGGTTTCCTCACTCACCCAGCTTCCTTTGGAGTCAGACCTGGATTAAATCCTGCTGTATGACCTGGCATGTTAGCCAACCTTGCTCAACCTTCATCTCCCCATTTTACAAATAGGGGAAAGAATTCCAACTTTGCAGGGACTGTGGGCATCAGAGATCATTATTCATAGTGCCCAGCACCTCGCAGGCATTCATTAGCCGTAATTGTTATTTACGATTGTCCTCAAACTCCCTTCCTGTTCTGAGAGAGATGCTGGGTCACAGGGCTCCCATTCTTCAGGTTGGCATTTCAGTTCCAACTGTAAGATGAGTAGAGGCAGCCCCGAGGCCCCTGCCCAGGGGCTCAGAGGCATGGATGATGGCCAGATGTCACCCTTCCATTTTTATTCTTGGACCCTGGGCTGGGGTAGCTTGGCCTTTGCCCTCTGGCTTCTCCGTGCAGCCCTCACAGCCATTCATGCTTGCACGTGTGCCTTCCTCCCTCTGCCTACGTGAAACCAAACAGAGGGTGGGCTTTGAGTCCTCTTCCCAATGCAAACCTTCACCTGTGAGACACTGCAAAGGGCCAAGGACAATCTGCACTTGGTGCCATGAACCATCAGTCTCATTCGCTAAGCTGAGGCCCTAACCTTTTATGGTCATGGGCTCTACCGAGAAGCTGAGGCTGAATGCTCAGGGAACCTCCGCTCTAACTAAGTTCTGCACAGAGATCTGCTGAGGTTTCGAATAGATTCTCTAGGGGCCCATGACCACAAGTTCAGAAGCCTGAGCTCTGATGGCTCCTCATGTGTGCCGCAGCCTCTCGAAGGGGTGTGATGCTCACCTGCACTCTGGAAGATAGCAAAGTCAGGGTGCTGGTTTTTCCAAGGGCTGAGCCGCCTCTGTTGGAAGTACTGAGAGTGACCTGTATGACCCTCCTCTCAGGTACAGAGGACCGGGGGTCCTCGGCAACCCAAGAGGCTCTCGAAGAGGGCACCCCAAGGTGCCAGCATGTTCTGGAAATGATCATTCATTGGGCGAATCTGACCATATTACATGTCAGACCATTATAATCAGCACATTCTCAGCTGAAGTTGTTCACTTCTTTACCACTGTTTTCTTCACACTACTGAGCTTTTCAAGTAGGTAGAGCTCACTATGGATATTGTTTGCTGGATGATAAATAAGGAAAACTTATTACATTGTTCCCCAAACCTAGTGAGCCATCAGAACCACTTGGGAAGCGAATACAGATTATTCAACCCCATGCCAAACTTACTGAACTTGGATCTTCAGTGGAGAGGCCAAAAAACCTGTAGTTTTAAAGTAAGTGTCATCATTGAGCCTAATGATTAACTAAGATTAGGAAACAAGGACTTAATATTGAGTAACATTTAACCTTCCTAAAGAAGGCGTTTTTTTTGAGACAGGGTCTCACTCTGTCACCCAGGCTGGCGTTCAGTGGCACGATCACCCACCTCAGCCTCTCAAGCAGCTGGGACTATAGGTGCACACCACCATGCCTGGCTAATTTTTGTTTTTTTTTTTTGAGACAGAGTTTCACCCTTGTTGCCCAGGCTGGAGTGCAATGGTGCCATCTCAGCTCACTGCAACCTCCACCTCCCAGGTACAAGTGATTCTGCTGTCTCAGCCTCCCAGTTAGCTCAGATTACAGGCACGCGCCACCATGTCCAGCTAATCTTTCTGTATTTAGTAGAGATGGAGGTTTCAGCATGTTAGGCAGGTTGTGAACTCCTAACCTCAGGTGATCCACTCATCTTGGCCTCCCAAAGTGCTGGGATTACAGGTATACACCACTGCACCTGGCCAGTTAATTAAAAAAAAAAAAATTGTTGAGATGGTACCATTGCACTCCAGCCTTGGCAACAAGGGTGAAACTCTGTCTCAAAAAAAACACAAAAATTAGCCAGACATGGTGGTGTGCACCTGCAGTCCCAGCTGCTTGAGAGGCTGAGGTGGGTGATCGTGCCACTGAACTCCAGCCTGGGTGACAGAGTGAGACCCTGTCTCAAAAAAAAAAAAAAATAGCCTTCTTCAGGAAAGTAAAATGTTACTCAACATTAAGTCCTTGTTTCCTAATCTTAGGGTCTCCCTATATTGCCCAGGCTGGTCTCGAACTCCTGGGCTCAAATGGTCCTCCAGCTCTGGCCTTCTAAACTGCTGGGATTACAGGCAGAAGCCACCAAGTCTGGCCTAATAAAATTGTTTGAGAAATCAACTAACTGATGTTATATCCCCAAAGTATTTTAAATATATTTATTAGTTTGATCACTGTTCTATGAAAATTTAAGGCTGCTTTAAAAGGTACATGAAGCACAGTAAGTTGTTTTTTGTTTTTTTGTTTTGTTTTTTAACTGAAGTGAGAGAAATGAGGCAAAATAGATGAACACAGGCATTAAACTAAAACTGCCTGGTAACCTCACACATCAAATTTCATTGGAGCAATTCCCACTCTTTTATATTTCTGTCTCACTCTCTTTCTCTCTCTTTTTTTACATTAAGTGGCTTTGAGGTCATCTTAAGTGAGGCCATTCCATCAAAATAGCCTTTATAACAAAGTACTTTAAGAGGACCAGGGTGAAGCCACTCACTCCGCTTTCACGGTCAGTGATCACAGCAGCCCTGACCCTTATATTAGAGTGTGGAGGTGGCGGGTGGAGTTGGGGAGACAGGTAGTAAACAAATCACCATAAAAATAAATGAGACAACATCAGGGTGTGTTTAGGGCTAGGACAAAAATGAAGAAGGTGCTATGCTGGAGAGTGCCAGGGTGCCCGGGATCAGAAGGTCAGAGAAGGCCTCTGAGGAGGTAGCTTCTGTGAGGAGCCCTGCAGGACATGGGGCCCCGCTGGGTGACCCTTGGGGCAGAGCATTCTAGTCAGAGGGAGGTTAGTGCAAGGGCCCACAGGCAGGGCTGTGTTCAGGGTATGGGAGGAACAGGAAGAACATCTGTGAGTTGGCAACTAATGGCTTTTTTTCCCCAGCTGGGTAAAAAGTATTTTTAAAAACCCAATGTATCTGGAATACTGTAGCGGGTGCTACTGTCACATCCCAGGCCACCCCTGTGGATTTCTGTTTGTCCTTGAGAGCAACCTGGTGAGCCTTTGCCCTTCCTCCTCCCTCTGTACTTTCCCCTGATGGGCCTCCTCTTTGATGGCATCTCCAAAACTTCACCTTATCACCTTTTCTTGGTCCTTTTCCTCTTGCTGCCATAGTACAAAAGCCTATACCGCCAAACGGAATGCCACCTCCTCCAGGAAGCCTTTCTCAGTCCTAGTCAGCATGATGTAGCAGTAAGAGTCTTTGCTCCAGTCTCCCACAGCACACTGCGAGTACTCCAGCAGCTCTTGCTTCTCTCTACCCTGGACTGTATGGTTTTTTTTTTTGAGACGGAGTCTTGCTCTGTCACCAGGCTGGAGTGCAGTGGCTAGATCTCAGCTCACTGCAACCTCCACCTCCCGGGTTCAAACGATTCTCCTGTCTCAGCTGGGACTACAGGCGTGCACCACGACGCCCAGCTAATTACTTTTTGTATTTTTAGTAAAGACAGGGTTTTGCCATGTTGTCAAGGAAGGTCTCAATCTTTTGACCTCGTGATCCTCCCACCTCAGCCTTTCAAAGTGGTAGGATTACAGGCGTGAGCCACCACTCCTGGCCTTATAGCATCTCTTGCAAACACTTCCCTCATCCCAGTACATCAGGCAGCCTCAGGAATGGGATCTGAGCTTTATTCTTCACTGTGTCCCACTCATGCTGGGTCCTCGCAGACATTTGCAAATGATAGGACTTATTGGCTGAATCCAGACAGGTCATGAAGCCAGTGTCATGGAGTAGCTGAACTTTGCTCACCCTGGGTTAGGTGCTTGGGGGGGATGAAAACGAAAAGGCACAGCTGTTCCTCTAAAGAAGCTTAGAAAGCTCTGGTGGTGGGGAGCGGGCAGGCAAAGCTAACACACTGGCAGTACCAGTGTGGGACAGTGTTCACCAAACTGAGGCAGGAGGGGCACACCACAGAGCACTTGACGGCCACTGGTTCCCAGCAGAAAGAAAGCACAAGGAATTCTATTCTGTTGTATTAATGATCTGAAAAATTAGAAATAAAACTTGTTTTACTAATTTTTGCCATCTGGATGGTCCTTAGCTTCTCTCTCTCTGGCCATTGTCAGACGGCTGTGGTCTAACACCTTTCATCCCCAAGGAGAGGTGGCATTTGCAATGCTGAGGCCTTGAGGATGGCACCCTCACTTGTGCACTCATCGGCAGTGAGTCACCTCACACTGCAGTTTAAGTGCTACAAGGATGTTGTGGACATGAGCAATTTTATAAAGACAAGACTTTAAGAACTTTAAAAAAAATTTTTTCTTTCCCATTAACTTTTACAGAAGGCACAAGATCTTTATAACAGAATCTTTACAGTATTTTGTAAATGAAATGGTGGGGGTAGGGGTAGTCATGACAATCTTTTATTCCACATGTAGGTTTTTGGATTGCTCATGGCAGTGTGTGAAAGAATTGTTGGACTTAAAGATGAGTTATATACTTTCTTTGAAAAACAATTTTTAAAACTCTTGATTGTCCTAAATTTGCTGACCTTTCCTATAGGAAGTGGTTCACTAGTATGCACTACAAGTATTTGAAACCTTAGTACTTTCAAGGTATGGGTGATGTTTTTTAACAAGAGTGAGAAGGAAGTGCCCTTACAACATCCGTGACTGCTGCTATGAAAAGAACATCTGAGCACCTCTACAAATGTTGCATCATGATGTGATTTGTAGCCAAAAATTATGTTAGATATTATTTATTTTAAAATGCCCACATCCGCACACAAAAGGATAATAAAATACTATGCACCACTATACATACATAAATTTCCCAACTTAAATGAAATGGATTTATTCCTTGAAAAGCACAAACCACTGAAACTCACCAAATATGAAATAATTTGAATAGCCCTATAACTATTAAGGAAATTAAATTAGTAACTTAAAAAACTTCCAAAAAAGTCTCCAGTCCCAGGCGATCTTACTAGAGAATTCTATCAAATGTTCAAAAAACAAGTAACACCAAGTTCTACTCAATGTCTTTCAGAAAATCTCAGTCTCTTCCAGAGGGAACACTTCTCAATTCATTTTATGAAGCTAAAATTACTGTGATACACAAACCAGACAAAGACAGTATGAAAAAATAATTCCAAGATCAATATCCCTCATTAGTGTAGATGCAAAAATCCTCAGCAAAATGTTAGCAAATATAATTCAGCAATATATAAAAATAATTATATACCATAATCAAGAACAGTGTATTTCAGGATGCAGGGTCACTCCAATCTAAGATCCAGACTAAGGCAAGGATGTCTATTCTCTTAACTCTTATTCAGTATAGTAGAGTTGAGGTTCTAGCTTGTGCGATAAGACAAGAAAAGGAAATAAAAGGCAAACAGATGAAAGAAAGAACAAAAATAAAAACCTACCCCTATTTGCAAGTGCTATGATTGTCTATGTAGGAAATTGAAAACAAAAATCTACAAAAAGTCTCTAAAACTAATAAACAAGTTCAGCAAAGTCACAGGATACAAGATAGACATACAAAAGTCAAGTGTGTTTCTATATATTGGCAATGAATACAAGGATACTAAAATTAAAAATATGATACAATTTATAATTGCCAAAAAAAAAACAAAAAGAAAAACTACTTTGGTCCAAATATAACAAAACATCTACATTATTTGTATGCTGAAAACTATAAAATACTAATGATGAAAGAAGATCGAAGCAAATGGAAAGACATACCATATTTATAAATTAGAAGACTTGGCCAGGAATCTGTAATCCTGTAATCCCAGCACTTTGGGAGGCTGAGGCAGTTGGATCATTTAAGCCCAAAAGTTTAAGCCCAGCCTGGGCAACATTCAGAGACCTCCATCTCTACCAAAAAAAAAAAAAAAAAATATATATATATATNAAAAAATATATATATATATATATATATATATGTTTTTTTAATTAGCTGGGCATGGTGACACATGCCTGTAGTCCCAGCTGCTCTCGAGGTTGAGGTAGGAGGATTCCTTGAGCCTGGGAGGTCAAGGCTGCAGTGAGCGGTGATTGTGCCACTGCACTCCAGCCTAGGCAACAAAACATAAAAATAAAATGCAATAATTTAAAAAATAGAAGGCTCAACATAGCAGAGATGATAATTCTAAAATTGATATATAAAATTAATGCAATTCCTGCCAAAATCCCAGCAAGATTGTTTATATATCTAGACAAGATTATTCTAAACTTTACATAGTTGGGAAGCCAAGCTAGGAGGATCATTTGAAGCTGGGAGTTTGAGACCAGCTTGGCCAACTTAGTAAGACTCCCATATCTACAAAATATTTTTTAAAAATTAGCCTAGCATGACGGCACATGCCTGCAGTCTCAGCTCCTCAGGAAGCTGAGGAGGAGAATCACTTGACCCTTGGCGTTTGAGGCTGCAGTGAGCTATGATTATGAAACTGTACTCCAGCCTGAGTAACAGAGCAAGATGCCATCTTATAAGAAAAATAAATATTAAAAAGCTTAAAAAAAGGTAAAACAATATTGAAAAATAAGAATAAAGTGAGAGGAATCACTCTACCCAGTCAAGACTTATAACTATAGTAATCAAGACTGTGGTTTTGGTGAAGGGAGGGTCACAGAGATTAATGGAACAGAACAGAGAACTGAAAAATAGACCTACACAGATATATGCAACTGATTTTTAGAAAGGTATAAAAGCAATTCAATAGAAGAAGGATAAGCTTTTCAACAAGTGGATAAACATAGCTATCAACAAAAAGCAAACAAATCTCTACCTGGAACTCATATCTCATACAACATTTACCTTAAAATAAATCACAGACTTACATGTAAAGTGTAATCATTTAGGAAAAAAATAGAAGAATATATTCAGGATCTATGACTAGGCAAAGGGTTCTTAGACTTGACATTTAAAACACAACCCATACAAGGAAAAACTGATAGATTGGACTTTATCAAAATGAAAACATGCTCTGTGAAAGAGTGCTAAGAGGATGAAAAAACAGGCTGCAGACTGAGAGAAAATGTCTGCAAACCGTATATCCAACAATTCTGCATATCTATGTATCGACATATTCTAGACATTAGTCTGGAGTGTAATTTTTAAGAGCTCTCAAAATTCATAGGTAAAAAAAGCAATCTAATTAGAAAATGGGTAAAAGGCATGAGCAGAAATTTCACTAAAGAAGCTATATGATGGCCGGGCGCGGTGGCTCAAGCCTGTAATCCCAGCACTTTGGGAGGCCGAGGCGGGTGGATCACGAGGTCAAGAGATCGAGACCATCCTGGTCAACATGGTGAAACCC
>NW_016107475.1:198656-213156 GCF_001604975.1 Cebus imitator | reverse complement strand
AAAAAAAAAAAAAAAAAAAAAGAAGCTATATGATGACAAGCACACGAAAAGATGCTGAACATCATGAGCCGTTAGGAAAATGCAAATTAAAATCAAAATGAGATATCACTACACTTCCAGCAGAATGGCTAAAATAAAAAATAGTGACAACACTGAATGTTGGAGAGGATACAAGAAAACTGATCACTCAAACATTGCCAGTGGGAGGGCAAAACAATAGAGTCACTCTGGAAAACAGTTTGGCAGATTCCTTAAAAACAAAACATGTGGCCGGGTGTGAAGGCTCATGCCTGTAGTCCCAGCACTTTGGGAGGCTGAGGTGGGAGGATCACCGGAACCCAGGAGTTTGTGATCAGCCTGGGCAAAATTAATTAATTAATGAAAATGAAACATGCAACTTCCATACAACGAAGCAGTTGTATCCCTGCACCTTTATATCAGCAAAGTAACTTATTTTCATATAAAAACCTGTACATCAATTTTCACAGATGCTTTGTATGTAGTAACTAAAACATGCAAATAACCACGGTGTCCTTCAGTGGGTTAATGGTTAAACAAATTGTGGTACATCTATACCATGGAATATTATTCAGCAATAAAAAGACAAACTATTGATTCACACAACAACTTGGCTGAATCTCCAGAGAATTATGCTTAGTGAATAAAGCCGCTCACTCCAAATTGTAGATAATATGATTCCATTTATGTAACATTTTTGAAATGACAGAAGTATAGAAATGGAGAGCTGATTAGTGGCTGCCAAGGGCTAGGGCTATGCAGCAGGAGGGAAGCTGTAGTCCCAGCACTTTGGGAGGCTGAGGCAGAAGGATCACTGGAACCCAGGAGTTTATGATCACCCTGGGCATTAAATCAATAAATACATAAAATAAAAATTAAAATGAAACATACAGTTATAAAGAGCAACAGGAGGGATCCTTTGCTGATAGAAATGTTTTGGATATCAATATCCTTGTGATATTGTACCATAGTTTTGCAAGATTTTACCATTGGGGGACATTGGGTCAATCTTCTGTGGCATCTCTCTGTATTGTTTCTTACAACAGTATGTGAATTTATACTTACCTCAAAACAAAATTTTAATTAAAAAAATGATATTTGAAACCAAGATGATATTTGATCCAAGAATCTTTTGGAGGTGCTTCATCATGGGCAGAAATAAAGGTGAACAAATCAGGAAACCCAGCTATACCTAGAGAAGGGAAGGGATGTGTGTTGAAACCGTACCTTGCTTTACAGGATAATCAAATACCTTCTAAAATGAATGATGATAAACTACTCTAGAGCAGTGGATCTTTTAAGTACCCATTTTGCAGACCAACCCTTAGCATTGTGTCCAACACTCAGTAGGCACTCCACAAAATGTCAGTGGAACTGATGACTTGTCTCCGCTATACACTGACGATTCTCTGTAGTTGAACAGAGGGTGAGGGGACCTAAGGAAGAACATACAATGAAAGCTGCAGGTACTTGGCTTTTCCATTTTCTCTCCTTTTCTTCCTCTTTCTTCTCCCTCTCCCTTCTTCTCTCCCTTTTCCCTTTCCTCTCTCTCCTCTCCCTTTCTCTTCATCTTTCTCCCTTTCCTCCCTCCCTCCTCAAACCTCAGAAGATCCCAGAGTGTGGGCATTTGAAGGAAATGGATCGAAATCTGCGTGTATCCTCAGCTCACAGCCACCAGATGGCAGGAGGAGATCAAGAAATTCAGGCAAAGCCCTTCTGAGCCCTACTTGCTTCACCTTCAAGAAACCACAACCTGCCAGCACCTGGCCAGCTTGCTTTTCTGGGTAAGTGACTATGTGGAGAAATATTTTTTGTTTTCCAGAACTGCCTGTAAAACAATACCTGGTGCTGGCCAAAGCAAGTAGATGCTGTGTAATTAGGTAGTGAAGGTACCTGAGGAAGGGACACTGTGCTTCTGCTTCTGCTTCCCTCTGCCTTTTCTTTCCGCATCTGCAGAATAGGGGTTCTGGTTGTGTCCTGCCTCACCATGATAAGGCAGCTGAGAGATGAAATGAGTCAAGTGCCCTGCATGCCACAGATGAGAGATGTTTTTCTAGGAAGAATGACATCAGTGCACCATGTATGTCTGACCACTGCCCCCAACAAGGAACATATGAAGTGCCCTGGTACTGTGGTGGCTATGAACCTTGGAGTGATCTTAAACATGCTTCCAGTCCTCATGTCATTCCCCAGCAAAGTAAGACAATGACACCAACAGAGTTACACTCACTAGAAAAAGTTGCCCCGTGACAGGTACCAGAGGCAATAGAGAAAGAGATTTTCTTGGTAAGAATTTTTCTGGGAGGGGTGGATTTAGAGCCAGGAACTGTAAGTGAGATCTCAGCCTTGCTGTAACTAAGCCTGATCCTCCAGCCTCACTCTCCCACCTGCAAATGAGAGTGATGCCTGTCCCTCAGCAGAGATGATGTGGAAGCATTCATTCTGCCCCGAGTAGACTTGGTATATAATCATGTGTGGAAGTTAGAGATGTCTCCTCCTCATCTTTCATGTTGAATTTCACCCTCTTCTGAGGATATCTGAGTGTCTCCACCAAGGAGAGGTGGAGTCCACAGGCTGAGAAATGCCCCACCATACTAGAAGCATGCCTAGTGGGCACTATCTCAGGCTAGCTGGTTGACCAGCTTTGGCTTCTTTCTCCAGTTTTGGGTAACTTCATCCTGTTTCACAAATATCATGGTTATTTCTTGGCATATTAAGCTGTGAGATGAGCAATGTAACTGGGGCCAATATATGTTTTCATTTTAATCAGGAAATTCTTGAGACTTCACTAAAAGTCCTTCTGTTCCCCTATTTTCCATCCAAATGTCTTACGCAGGGCAGATACCAAAAACAAACGGTAGGAGATGCTACAGTTACTCCGATGAAAGCCCTAGGAGCAGGCGGCAGAGTGCTCAGGCCTCCAGTGGGGGTCAAGGGATCTGGTTCTCCAAGGATAGCCTCAGACTGGCTCTTGGGAAAACCAGAAAACCTGACTTGAAAACACACCCTTCTTCAGTGGCAATGTTTTCTGGAATGGGCACTTGGAGACAGTTTGGTGGTTCAAAGGAAAGGAATCTAAGGAACAGAATCAAAGTAAAGGCAGGTCATTGGTACAAAACAACTTTGCCACAAGGGAGGCGCTGGTGGAGTCACCTTCTGGAAGTCCGCTGGAAGCCTGAAGAAGGCTGCAGTCCAATGCCCAGCACAACTTGCTGGCCCCTGCTGTGTGGCTGAACGCACACACGGGGTGCCCTGACACTGGCCATTTTGCAAGGATCTAGGGGACAATAGCAGCTGATGGCTGCAAGAATGGGGAGCCCACAGCAAAGGGATTAATGATGATCCACAAGGACCCCTGTGGAGAGATGTCAAACAGCATCTGCAGATGATTCTAGCAAGTACGGCAGTAGCCAGAGGTATTAGGAGTATTAGAATAACATTTGGCGCAGGTTGCAAAGTGGAGCAATCCCACCCTGGTTAATTGCAGGTTTCACTCAGGCAAAACAATGGTGCAAATACCACTGAGGCCTCCATGGACAAGACCTAGTTTCATTCCCAAGATTGCTCTGAAACGTCATCCCTTCAGGAGAAAGATGCTCCAACCTTGGGTGTCATTCCTGAGGTGAATCCCTTTTCAGCAACTATTTAATTTGTTTAAACTATGCAAGATTAGAATAGGATGCTGGTGGTGGTTATAAAACTCAGAATAAATGTTAGTTTTATTATATAGCTCATCTCTTTTTTAAAAGGGATTTTTCCCCAATATGAATCTTTCCTGTGACAAGTTATAGGTCAAACAAGGCAGAACCACAAAGACATTACACTCATTTTCTACTAGGGCAGAATTTCCTAGCTGATGCAAAAGTGCTGGCATTTTTTCCTTAGCCTCATCCCCAAAGAAAAGTAAGCCAGGGACATAGGCATGGGGATAATCAGCAGTAAGGAAAAAAAGAGCCATTGATAGTTTTGCCCAACTTTCCTGCATAAGAGAGCCCTTTTTAGTGTCAGATGGTGCCAAGGCCTCTCCCATGATTGTAGTTCTGCTCTATTACCCATTGATTGAGAAAAATTCATAATGATAAATATTTATAAGGCATATAAAAACCACTCAAAAATAGTAGCACATGGTTATGTGAGGTATGGTTTCTCAATCTCAGGCAATGTTTGGAGGCCACTGGCAGGGCTGCTGTAACAACTCCAGGAAACCCAGAAGGGAAAAAGGCTAAGACACATCCTTCCCTGAAGAAGTCCACCATCTAGTTTTTAAAGAATGGGCCTACACAGGGCTTCGCTTCACAGCCTTGACATTAGCACAGCATGAGGCAGACAGGCAGACGAGGACCTTCCCCGCAGGGTCCCTCTGGAAGCATTCACTGCTAAATAACCGAGGACTACTGAGGGGAGGGGAGGGGAAGAAAGGGGAGGGGGTTACGATAATAAAACTGCAGCCTGATAGGCCAGTAGCTGCTGCAGTGAGTCCCTCACCCCCTACCCTAGGGGAGCCAGACCCAACAAAAGCAAGATGATGGATGCATTATCTTACTTTAGGATCTCAACTCCTCTGACATTAGCATAGCCTGTTATAGAGCTGAGGACAGTTCTCCCCTCTGCTCTCCTACGTCACATCAGGGTAAAGGCCAGACCATCTGTGGTCAGATGCTGTCCCAGGACCCCAGAACCTCAAACAGGAGAGGAGCAGGTGGCTGTGGGTGGTTTCCTGGCTGGGATCTTCCTTCAGAACCTCTCCATGACCCAGCCGGCTGGAGAAATGCAAGCCTTGGAGATAGGAACTTAGCCTGAAGCCATCAAAGGGGCTCTATTACAGGGTCATTCCAGTGCTTTGAAAAACAGATTTCACTTCTCTACCTAGAAATTAGTCCTCTTCCCTTGGATACCTTAAAGGGAAATGGTAACAAAAAAATTTAACTGGTGACCTGATCCTCTAAGCCCAGCCAGTGATCAGATTTTGGTTGGGGGTGGGGCAGTCTATTTCCCACCCCCTGCCATCCAGGAGTTGCTCTAGAAGTCCAAGCCTTCTTTTTGGGAAGGCAGGGGGTTGCCATGTGAGTGCAAGAAGGCACCCTGGCTACGCACAGAAGAACACAAGACAAATTTTATGTTTTATGCTCAAGTGAGGGGTAAAGTGGTAACTATGGGAAGGAAAGCTAACTGGGGCAGATTATAATAAATCACAGGTCACCAAGCAGTTTGAACCCACAGCTGGATGCAGGTACAGAAAATGACATCTTCCTAAAGAGCATCTCTGAAACACTCTTAACAAAAACTAACAGGAGCCGGTTGCCTTAAGGCAATGCCAATTCAGCAGAAATGAGGATCGCCCAGAGCAGTAGATTTTCTATGATTAAAAGTCAAATGAGTCCAGTAACTTAATTATAATATTTTTCTCTCCTCTTTTGCACTCAGGAGTATTTGGCATCTTTTATCAGGGCGACGACTACATCAGGTACCTACAAAAGGCTTTGATAAAAATAATCTGATTTTCTATAGCTCTGACGATTTACTGATTTGGTAAAAGGTCAGAGCCTGCTACCAATGGCACTCTCTGTGGTCAGAGACTGCTTAACTATCAACTGTTTCTTGTGCCCAATGGTATTATAGATACGGTAAGATTCCGATGATTAAAATTCCCTCCTTCCCTCCCTCTCTCCCTTCCTTTCTTCTACATTTATTGAGTGCCTGCTATGTGCTGAATATATGAAGACCAGTTAGACACAATGCCTGGCCTCAATGAGCTTCCAGTGTAGTGAGGAAACAGCCCTTGTTAAAAAACCAGCTAAATCCAATGGTTAGAAATAGCTAAACCATGAAGAAATAATAAACATTCACAAACATGTGAACAAGGGAAAACACAACAGCCTTGAGGCATTTTTATCTGTCAGAGATATGGGCCAGAAGTTTTGCTTGTAAATCAGTGCACACAGAAGATGCTGGGTAAATCCTTGTTGAAGAAATTCATTAACATAGTCACAGAAGCTAACACTAGAGAGTGCATCTGAATTCTCTGCTTCAGCACTGTCATTTTATAAAAGAGGAAATTGAAACTCGGGAAGGTCAAATGTATTGGGTGAGCCAAGGATGGAGCAGAGTACAGCAGCCACGTCTCCTGGTTCCTGTGCGCTTTCTCCCACATTGAATCCTGACCTGGAAAACCTGGGCTTTCAACATGTGCTTTTCTGAAAAGGAATTAGGAGACAAGACTTTACCCTCTAGTAGCTCAGAGTAAGAGAAGAAAGATCCCACTGCAAAAGGACTTACAAAAGTAAGTGAGGCTGAAGCTGTAAGAGAAGGAAGTGGGTTTCTCAGCATTCAACAAAACAGAATAAACAGTTAAAGAAGGCTGGGTGTGGTGGCTCATGCCTGTAATCCCAGCACTTTGGGAGGCCGCCAGCACTTTGGGAGGCCAAGGCAAATAGATGATCTGAGGTTAGGAGTTCAAGACCAGCCTGGCCAGCATGGTGAAACCTCGTCTCTACTGAAAATACAAAAAATTAGCCAGCATGGTGGCACATTCCTGCAGTTCTAGCTACTCAGGAATCTGCAGCAGGAGAATCGCTTGAATCTGGGAGGCAGAGGTTGCAGTGAGCCAAGATTGTGCCACTGCACTCTAGCTTGGATGACAGAGCAAGATTCTATCTAAAAAAAAACGACAGCAACAACAACAAAAACCAAAAAACAATAGTTAAAGGAGTCTTTAAGAGAAATAATTTCTAACAAGAGAAACATGTTCCTACTGGGCTAGTGCAGCATGACCCCCCTGTAATGTTTCCTTGGGTGGTAAACTAAAGCAGAGTGTCTGTGAAGCCAGAGCCAGGGCCTGGTCCCCAGTGAGGGGCTCATGTGGACCAGAGGCAGCATGCTTCCACCCCAGTCAGCTGTCTTCCAGGTGAGGGTAAGGGAAGCAAAGCACAGGGATGGACACTGTAGCAGTGTGGGGAGAGTGTGGTCTTTACAATCAGCCAGGCCTGGGTTTAAGTCTCAGCTCTGCCAGGGCCTCAGCTGGGAAATCTCAGGCCTGTGACCAAGCTTCAACCTCCTTATTTATGAAATGGGGAGAACATTATCTCTTTTATAGGGCTGATTTTATAATCCTTTATATTACAATTTTTATGATGATTAAATATATATATCTAGAAGCTTCTGGTATAGGGACTACTTCTTAGTAGGTATGCAATAAATCTTAGTTAAATCTAAGTTGTTTAAATCCATAATCACTAAAAGAAGAAAACACAAAAACTAAATAGTCCAACAATTCCAAGTGCTACTGAGAATGTGGACAAGGAGATACTCACACAGTGCTGTGGAGAGTAGAAACTGTATAGCCACTTTGGAGAATCTGGCATTGAGTGATGTGGAAGATGCATAGGGCTACTACCCAGCAATTCTTCTATTAGGTATATACTAAACTCAGGCCAAGCATTGTTGGCTCACACTTGTAATCTCAGCACTTTGAGAGGCTGAGGCAGGAGGATCACTTGGAGCCAGGAGTTTGAGACGAGCCTGGGCAACACATCGAGACTCCATCTCTACAAAATGATAAATAAATAAATAAATAAATAAATAAATAAAATAAAGTCACGCACATGTGCCCAGGAATGTTTACAACAACAGTGTTTGCAATTGCCCTAAACTGGAAACAACCCAATTAGCCATCAACATTAGAACAGATCAACAAGTAACTATTACAGATAGGAGATAGATAACTATTCATATAATGAAATATCATATAGCCATGAAAATGAATGAACTATAGCAACACACAGCAACATGGATGAATCTCACGAACACAATATGGAGAAGCAGCAGCAAGACACAAAAGAACATATGCAGTGTGATCCCATTCATATGAAGATCAAAAACAGGAAAAAAATGAGATTACATTATTTAGGGATACTAAATATTATATCCCTAAATACAGCAAACACAGAAAGCTATAAAGAAAAGCCAAGAAATGATTACCACAAAAGTTACGAAAATGATTACTTTTAGGGAGAGAGAAGAGGGGTTTGTTTGTTTGTTTAATTAGAAACGGGGTCTCACTCAGTTGCCCAGACTGGAGTGCAGTGGCACCATCATGACTCACTGCAACACTGAACTCCTGGGCTCAAGTGATCCTCCCAACTTGGCCTCTCAAAGTGCTGGGATTATAGGTGTGAGCCACTGCACCAAGTTGAGAGGAGGGTTTTGATGGGGAAGGGCATTCCAGGGATTTACAGGGCACTAGTAATGTTCTGTTTCCTGATCTGGGTCATAGTTACACTTGGTTGTTCTCTTTATAATAATTCATTAAACTGTACTGTTAAATGGTTTTCGGTTTTCTATATGTATGTTATAGTTTGGTTTTTGTTTTTGTTTTTATCTGAGACAGAGTCTTGCTCTGTCACCCAGGCTGGAGTGCAGGGGCCCAATCTCAGCTCACTGCAACCTTGGCCTCCCTGGTTCAAGCAATTCTCCTGCCTCAGCCTCCTGAGTAGCTGGGATTACAGGTGCCCATCACCATGCCCAGCTAATTTTTGTATTTTTAGTAGAGACAGGGGTTTCACCATGTTGGCCAGGTTGGTCTGGAACTGCTGGCCTCAAGTGATCTACTTACCTCAACCTCCCAAAGTGCTGGGATTATAGATGTGAGCCACTGTGCCTGGTCTATATGCATATTTCTTGATAAAAAGTGAAATAAATGTACATGCCGAAGGAGACAGAAATACCATCCTCATAGATGAGGGACAAGAAAAAATATAGGTATCTTATAAAATATTTCTGTCTTTGTTTCATTTTGGATAAGTTGAAAGATGCAAGGTTAGTAACCATTTTTTACATAAGAGAGAATGAAGTAGCACTAGGTAGGATACTATTAAAGACTTCTAGACAGAATTTTCCAAGCCATCTAACATTCTCATCTTCTGAGTATTTCTTGAATGCAGAAATTAAGCAACGTGACGTATGAATTTTGACCTGGTGTAATTCCAATATTAATGCACAACCATTGTGAGAAAGTGGAGAGGGACTAACTTAAAACATATGTAGACAAATTAGTGTTCATACTTTTGCGAAAGGAATGGAATTCTCATTGTTCTCTTGGGGATCAATTAGTTTGACAAGAATAATTTTTTTTATAATATTGAGTTTATAAGAGGGAAATGGGCCAAGATGGCTGCCTCCATTGGACTGGGCCTCACAGAATTCTTCTGCCAGTAGTTTTCTTCAGATCTGATTATTTGGCAGGTAAAGAAACTGGCTTTTGCTACTTTACCCAAAGTTATCAGATCTGGGGGACTGCTGGCAGCGGTTTCTGAGGCTACTGACATTTCCTGTAGCCCCTGCTTTGCTGCCCATCACCTGGAGAAAGGCGAGCCTGTGCCGGCCACAGCCTCTCTGGTTCCCAGGCTCCGCGTAGGTCACGTGGACCCTACTGCTCATGGTTGTCATGACAGCCTGCTCCAACAACATATTCATATTTTCATGGCGCAAGTGAAAAGAAAGGGCCCAGCTCAAACCTCATCATTTTCCCGGATGGCAATATCCCCAGAAACTCCAAGAGGGATTTCACTTTCCATAGAGAATAGGAAGGCCTGACCTAAAGTGACTGGATTTGGTCAGTTCCCAAAACAGGATGAGGACCGCAGGGATTGTGTCTGTTGATGGAATTACGCACTTGGCTTCATTATTTGTTTCCAAAATACAGATTTTATAAAAGTCATTTTAAGTGTTAAAAAAAAAAAAAAAACCCTTCAGATTATACATTTGAGAAGTGAAGTTGGAAAAGGACTCTTGATTCTGTGTGAATGTGTGAGGTTCAGATGTTATGCTTTCATAAAATAACTTGTGTTTGAAGGCTGGACACTTCCTCCTCACAGATGTCTCACTTAGTGATTTTGTTACCTATTTTGGTGGATTCAGCTGTCTCTCCAGAAATGAGCACAAGGAGCCCCTAAGGAGACACAGATACGGGATATTAAAGGAATGTGAACTATGCCAGGGAGTTACAGGAGTGGAGGTAAGCCTTTCTGTTGCATGGAGCAGAGCTGCTTTCTGAGGAGAGGGAATCTGACCCCCAGCCAAAACCACTTCTCTGGTGAAAACTCCGACGGTCTCAGGACAGATGCCTTGGACATCATCTCTAGGAGTGGGCAGACAAGGCCTCACAAACTTGTCCCAGTAACACCGTTAGGACCTCTACTCTGAAAGACCACCAAGTAGGGCTCAGCCAGGACCTGAACTGAGAGAAAAGTTCCTCCAACAAAGGAAAAACTTTCTTCAGAGACAATTGAACCATGGCTAATGGGTATAGCATTCAGACTCAGATACTCTATCTTTATAGTGGCTGTGGTAGCTTGATTTGGTACTTTTCTTTCACTTTTTCTTTCTTTGTCTACAGGTAACAGAACACAATGCAGCTGGAGAAATTAGAGCAAAGGGTTCCCCATCTTTCCATGGGACTTACCTTTCCCTACACTCACTCTTCCACAATGGGTTCCTCTGTCTTCTGACAGGGCAGGAGAAGCTTTGCAAGGCTGGGGACTGTCACTTAGCTCCATTTCTTTGTTTCTTTGCTACATTCTGTGCCCCTGCTACTAGCTGATCTTTTTGTTGACTCTCTGTTGGGTTATTTACACTGTCAACCAGGGTCATTTACACTGTCCTAATATCAGTTTCTATAGTATTTTCTATGTCACTGGAACCGTTGCCTTCCCTGGGCACTTGACGTGTGTCCTCACCTAGAGTTTTATAGGTTTATTATAAAGGATATTACAAAGGATACAGAAGAGGGTATGGAGGGCAAGGTATAGGGGAAGGCGGCCTGGAGGTTCTGTGCCCTCCTGGGTACGCCACCCTGAAGGAACCTCCTTCTGGTCAGCTATCTGGTAGTTCCTATACTTGACAGTTTTCTATAGCAACGTTTGCTGACACGTGCGCAGGCCTCATACCTTGCTAGCTTGAAAATTTTAGACTGACGTTTACATCAGACTTGGAAAATTTGCCAAACTTTTAATTTTTCCTCTGCTGTCTTCCGGTTTCACAAGTTTACTCCATTTCTAGACATGGCTGTGGGAGGAGCAAAAATCAGATTTAATGTTCCTGGAACCCTAAATCACATCCTTTGGGGGGGCTTTAGTACCAGGCTATTCCAGAAAACTTTACACATTAGTGGACATGTGAAACCAAACCAGGGAGATGCAGCGTATTCTGTAGAGTAATTAATGGTTCCACATGGCCTTGACTTCTTTGAGGTACCATATCAATTTTTTTTTTTTTGAGGGGGAGTCTTGCTGTGTCGCCTAGGCTGAAGCGCAGTGCTGCAATCTCAGCTCACTGCATCTTCTGCCTCGTGTTCAAGTGGTTCTCCTGCCTCAGCCTCCTGAGTAGCTGGGACTATGGGAGCCTGCCACCATGCCCAGCTAATTTTTGTATTTTTAGTAGAGACGGTATTTCACTATATTGGCCAGGCTGGTTTCGAACTCCTGATCTCGTGATCTGCCTGCCTCAGCCTCCCAAAGTGCTGGGATTACAGGCACGAGGCACAATGCTCAGCCCACATCAATGTTTTAAAGTAATTTGTATTTAAAGTTCTAATTACTAGGCATTTTATTTATGTATTTATTTTTGAGAGTCTTGCTTTGTTGCCCAGGCTGGAGTGCAGTGGCACGATCTTGGCTCACTGCAACATCTGCCTCCCGGGTTGAAGCGATTCTCCGGCCTCAGCCTCCCAAGTAGCTGGGACTACAGGAGCCTGCCACCACACCCAGCTAATTTTTGCATTTTTAGTAGAGATGGGGTTTCACTATATTGGCCAGGCTGGTCTCAAACTCCTGATCTCATGATCTACCCGCCTCAGCCTCCCAAAGTGCTGGAATTACAGGTATGAGTCACCATGCCCAGCTCGCATTTTAAATAGATTTTCTAACAAGTGGACATAGATACATGCTCACTTCACAAGTTTTTGCAAGATGAAAAATGGAGTAGATGGACCACTGACAAAACTCAGTGCCATTTGCTGGAGGCCAGTCAGCCAGAAGCATTGTGTTAATTCTGATTTTGTCTTCCTTTCCTCTAGAGAGATTGGTTGAAATTTACAATAGGAGTTTTTACATTTACATTAAAAATGTAGTCACAGCTGTCATTCTTACTGCTGGGTTTCAAAAAAAATTGAGTACTTTGTTTCTAACCTCCTTCAATTGACAAACGATAACATATAAAGTGTTTAGCCTGGTCCCTGTGTCTTCACGGACATAAAATTTAATTGGGAAGAAAAACAAAGAAGAATTTTGATTTCAAATCTACTCAGTTGTTTTTTATAGACTCTTGTTCCTTTCTTCTGTTTTCGAACTTCCTTTTTATTTGTTTAAACCTATTAAGCACACTTATTTTCTGTGTTACCTTATTCTCATACCCAAGCCTTTGTGTATCTGACCTTACAGTTTTTCTGTCTACTCTTGGAACCTTGCTTATTATATGTTTGTGTCTTCTGATTATGGTTATGGAAATTCTTTGGTGCCTAGGTTCAAATTAGTCTTCCAAGAGGATGTCTTTCCTTCTGCCAGTTGTTAAAAGCACCACAAACTGGGGCTCATTAAGTTTTTAAAATAATTCCATGGTATCATGAATTTGGGTCATAATACAATATATGGACCACACCATATGTGAGATGGACACATTAATTCTCAAGGAAGAGTATTTTTTATTCTGGTTTATTCAGGACTTTGATCAAGACAGACGATTTTTCCTGGGATCCTCTTCTCACATTCACCTTTACTTTGGCCCTTTGGACTCCCGGTTTTCTGGGGGAGAGTCTTCTTATTCTCCTGATCTTGGACAAGCCTGAGGATTTATCTTCTGTGTCCCAGATCCTGCACACCCGTCAAAGTAGAAGCTCAAATGTTGTTTGTCAGATTTTCTAGGAGTGTGCCCACTTCCCATCTTACTTTTGTTTTGGTCTCTGTGAGTTTCTTGCTTTTTTGCCAGCTCAATAAAATCCATTAAAAATTATTTTTTAAAAATCTTATCCAGCTTTAGTTTTCATTGGGAAGTTTGTTCTGGTTATTTGCTCCATTGTGTTAAATTGAAACACTTTAAAAACAAGATTAGATAATGTATAATCAGATGCTAAGCAGAGTCGAGGTAAAGTTTCTCCAGTGCTTCTGTTTCCTTTACTTTCTGTTCAGAACCAATCTTCCTCTCAGAATGCAAGACAGTGCCTGGAGTGGAGTAGGGGCAATGGTGTGCTGGCAGACTGGCCCTCTGAAAGAAGAAAAGGAAAGAAAAAGAAGAAAGAAAGAAAGAAAAAGAAAGAAAGAAAGAAAGAAAGAGAGAGAAAGAGAGAGAGAGAAAGAAAGAAAGAAAGAAAGAAAGAAAGAAAGAAAGAAAGAAAGAAAGAAAGAAAGAAAGCAAGCCAGCCTTGATGGTTAGCATTTGCCAATTTCTGTGGTATAAATATTCCCATAATAGTCCATTTCAAACTACCAAGGGATGGGCACAGTCATCTCTCCTGAACTGGAGTGGGTCAATTCCACCATGGAGGTAGAAGATACAAATCAGGTGGCTAAGTCACCCAGAGATCAGTGGGGACAGCCTGATGACAAAGAGGTGAACTAACTAGAGCACATCCCAGCTGTTGCCCTGTGGATATAATGCCAGTGTTACTATATCTTCCAATTTCTCAACAAGACCTAGAAATCCAGATTTTAGGTGAAATCTCTTCCTTTTAAGTGTTGGCAACAGACTAAGAAAATTTTTTTAAGAGGTGGAGTTTTTCTTTGTCACCCAAGCTGGAGTGCAGTGGCACAATCATATTTTACTGCAGCCCTGAATTTCTGGGCTCAAATGATCCTCCCATCTCAGCCTCCCAAGCACCTGGGATGATAGGTGCATGCCACCATACCTAGCTAATTTTTAAAGATTTTAGATATGGGGGTCTTGTTATGTTGCTCAGGCTGGTCTTGAATTCCTGACCTCAAGAGGTAAAACATTTAAAAACCACCAGAGAGAGCCAAAACTAACCCTATTGGGGCAGATTTGGCCAGATAACCACTAGCTTTAGAGAGGCTGGGGAAGTGCCTCAGTTATATTTGCTTATCTGGTTCCAGCCCCTTTTCTCTAGGCCATAAGGCTCACATAAAGCCCCTTTTCTTTAGGCCCGTTTTTGGAGAGGCAGTGCAGTGTTGGGGAGGAGGAGACTATGCCATAGATTCAGAATCCTCAGTGACAATCCTGGGCCTGCCACTCACCGTGTGACCTGAGGCAAATCCTGGTAAAATGAGAGGGATGGTCCCTGCTGGGGTAGGTTGTTCTAGAAATAAACCAAGATGTTTTGTGTATGGAAGCTGCCCCCTCTGTGTAGTCAGTTAATAGCTCTGTCCTCATTCTAAGCAGGAACCAGAGTCACAGCTGAAGGCAAACACTGGCATATGCAGCAGAGAAACCTCTGTCTCAGGGTTCTCATCCTTCACTGCCTTAGATTCACCTGGAA